>NC_056732.1:213473316-213480816 GCF_019279795.1 Protopterus annectens | reverse complement strand
TTAATGTGAACACATCCAGGCATGTGCTGATAGGTAAATACACCACTACAGGCAGACAGACATGTCCACGTCAAGACAATATCCACATGGTGTATGAGCAATGTCATCACATGACACACACTTATATGGCGATAACATTACATCACCATTAGGTGTCAAATGTGTGAGACGTATACATCTCAGTGGTGTTAGTATCATGTAGATTTACAAAGATGTATTTGTAATCTTAATAAATGTGATACACATGTATGTTTAGCTGTACTGCTGTACTTCTCTGTGAGTTACTGTGACCTGTCTCTATCTTTATGTTTTCCATGTATGCCACATAGCATACTACCGCTGTACAGCCGCTTGGAGGATGAGGTCCTCATGCCATACCTCCTTGACAATTACATGATGCTCTTCAGCCATGTACCACAGGATGCACAGCAGTGGGATGCCCTGTGGGAGAAACTCTGCAGGAGGGCAAATGATGTTGGTGGTCACAATCGCACCTATCGGCAGGTGCGCTGACACTGCACTGACCTGATAAGATGGGCGAAACAGCGTGCTAATGTAATCACCAGGGAACAAGGTACAACAGGTGGAGGCCACTCACCCAGCCCCCACTCACACGTACCGAGAAGCTACTGGCCAACCTGGGGGCACCTGCAGATCTCGATCCATGAGCTTTAGCTGGTATTGTGGAGGTGGGTGTCTCTCAACCACTGAGCCTGGAGTTGCCTGGTAAGTCACTACTGGACATAAAACACAACTATATATCACATAGTTACATGTGTTACTGTACAATATGTAATGTAATGTAACATCATATGCAAGGCATGTATGCACACATGCCACATACTATAGTCTGCTACTCTATGTTTGCACAAATGTGCATACTCCATAGTATAGTGTATTGTACTGGTTTATGTGCTAACATGGACGTTGCGCCCTGTAGCTATCACACAGGTGTGGATAATGATCTTACTGCTGTGACACTCCTGTTTAGGTACCTCTGGCATTTTGCAGCAACAGCAGCTTGTGTCAGGTGAGATTGTTATTATTTACCAGGCTTGATAATGCACATAACATATTAATTGCATGCTATCTGCTATAACACATGTACACATAATGTATGGTGGTCCTGTTAATGGACACTGATCAGACCTGCAATGCATCACACTGTTTACCTATGTGAAACAATTGAAGACTATATGAAACACCTACACTAAACCTTCCTAACTGTCATTGCCAGATGTGTGGACAACAGTGAATGCAATGGTGGAGGTTTGTTCCACTGTAGGGACAGGTACTACATATCAGCATTACACATGTTGGGAATACGAACAGTACTGTACAGAGAGCATATGTGTGTACACATACTAAATGTGCTGGAGCTGGAGTATGCCCGGCCCACAGGATACACCATTGTGGAATATACCCTTGCTATGAATGTCACACAATGTCATGTGCTATCAGACATGTCCATGACATGTAGTGGGCTGACTGCAACACTGCTCAACTATCCTGCAAAACATGTCTCACATCCCATACATACCCACCCTTTGTCTGTATAACCCTGTCCTCAGTGGGGCATATGACATCTATGGGTGTATGTCATATGAGATAACACTGACATGTGAAATAAGATGGCCATCACAACCATTGGACTGAACATGTGTACACATGGCCATGGAGGATAGCCAGAGACATGAAGCAACACACACACACACACACACACACACACACACACACACACACACACACACACACACACACACAGTAGAAATGATGTACATGTGTGTACACCCTGTTGTACATTGGCTTGACACAGTACAACTATGGCCTTTGCGTAATGCTGATATTGCAGAAGTGAAACACTAAAGATCATACAGGCCTGTGCACAGCTTGTGTAGGCATAACATGAAACCATCACAAAACATGTCTTGAACATCTGGAGTGTGTCACGATATGGAAGCGTTCACCTATACAGTATCCAAATACATACATGTGTTGCACAACATACACATACATCCACATCAAGCCACATATACAGTACATTCACCTTGCTGGTCTCAGACAACACTGTCATGCCTGCTTCTCATGTGTGTGAGGTACACAGATGGCATATGGGACATAGAGTACTTGTAAGATAGTCATGTGTGGGCATAGTTGCCAGGTATCAGTAATATGGTTGCAGATGTGCAGGGGTGGCATTCGTATACCCTTCTGTGTTCTGTGTCACACATTCCACATTAGGGTTTACTGTGTGTACACCTCGGTGACGTGGGTCACATTCCACATTAGATATGTATTGTATGTGAATATAGTCATGGCTATGAACTGTGTCAGTAGCTCACACTGTATAGCAATTGTGAAGCCACATGATGCCCTGCAATGGCTATGCACATCAACTCAATGTGCAGTATGTCCCTGCATATTTGTAGGGTGGAAAGACAACAGTGCATCAGCTGAAGGCCCATGTTAGTATAACACATCCCTGCATTGGGACATCATTACCATACTGTAGATTGGAAAGGACACCATTGTGTTACACATGTATGCATGTCATGCAACTCGTCAGCAGAAGACATGTCATACTACATGTGATTGGCAAGGTCATATGCCACACAGCAGGCCAGTGTACTGTAAACCTGTACTGGTCTGTGGCACCATTGCAAAGTAGGGACAGCCATGTCAAACATGTGTGTACAGCCACATGCACAATGTCTACGCTCAGCTCAGGGGTAGGTAGAATAATGTTGAACAGACATGCACTGCTTTGAGGGAGATATGCAAGCTAGGGCTCAGGCAAACATAGTATGTAGTCGACATACCCTACAACTCATGTCCTCACACATAGGGGTGGTGGCCAATACAAAGCATCAGTGGCAGATGTACAAAGATCAGCGATGGTCTGTTAACATGTGGTGTATGTTGCACACACCATGGCAGTGCAGTGCAACGGTGCAAAGTGCATGCATTGTGTTGCATTTATGGGGCATAGACTAGTAACACAAATGGTGCAATACAGGTATGTATGCTAAGCACCACTATAATTATGTAAGGTGCATGCCGTCTTCTATAACACATGCATGCTGTTGTGTGCAACTCAGGGATGTATGATAACTGCCACTATAATTGACTAAGCTGAAACTACAATTTTCTAAGCTGAATGCCATTTGCCATATCACCTGCATGTAGCGTGTGTGTCTCTGTGTCTGTGTGTGTCTGTGTGTCACTGTGTTTGTGTCTGTCGGTGTCTGTCTGTCTGTGCCTGTCTGTGTCTGTCTATGTGTGTCTGTGTCTGCCTGTGTGTGTGTCGGTTTGTGTGTGTGTGTGTGTGTGTGTGTGTGTGTGTGTGTGTCTGTGTCTGTCTGTCTGTGTGTGCCTCTGTCTGTCTGTGTCTGTGTCTGTCTGTGTGTGCCTCTATCTGTCTGTGTGGGTCTGGTATCACTTGTAATGTACAGTTCTTGTTTCCCCTCACAGGTGTTGATGTAGGTGCGCTGCCCTCCTGCAGTCCACCTGATGTTAGTGCCCCACAGACTCTGGCAGTGGTGATGATGATAGTATGATTGAGGCACAGGCAGGGTTGTCAGAGGCTGAATCTGTGCCATTGGTTGCCGTTCCACCTGTCTCCCCCTCATCCTCGTACACAGTTCCCCTGCCTGCACATACCCCATCAACACTGGCCATAGAAGCAGGACAGTTGGTGGCATGGAACAGGGAAGTGTGGTGACTATGGAAGGTGTGCCTGCACACCATGATCCCAGTCAACAGACTGGTGATGTCCCACACAGGCATGTGCCCAGTGCTGCTCGTAGGAGGACCACTGGCCAACATGCCCCTGCAAGTCCAAGCACATCAGCTGGAGTCACTAGATGCATGTTTCAGGCTGTAATGGAGGCACAGGCATGTGCTGAATGGCACAACAGAGAAGGTATGAGGCTTCAGAGGGCTGCTGTACATTCATTAACTGACAACATCCAGGCACTTGCAAATGCTCACCATCATCTTGCAGATGTTTTGGATAGACGATTGGGTGACATGGTGGGAGTCTTTGACTGTGGCATGTCAATCCTCGAGAGTGGAATGTCTGTGCTGGAACATCTGGAGGGAGAGAGGTGTCAGGCATGTGGACGTAGGCCACCTGTTGAAGGTCTATGTGAACATGCTACTGCACATGCCCACTCCCATAGTGGGGGTAGCAGCAGTAGTGCAGCTGGTGCTGTGCAGTCCATACCAGGACACAGCAGGCCACGTGCACATGGTCCTGAATGGTCCCAACAGGGACACAATTCCAGTGGACCTCTGCCTGGTAGTGCCAATGCATTCACTGGCAGGCGCAGGTCACGTGGCCATGGCCAGACACTGTTTACTGTGAAACCTGCCTTGTACAGTCTGCAGCTGTCAATATTACCCCTGTGTAGGCCAGCCACATGCCAGACCTGTGTGCATGCATACACACACACACACACACACACACACTAGAAACAAATGTAGGGCACCTCAACACACACACGCATAACATCCACACATGCCCAGTGATATCACAGGCCCTAACACACATGCATGATGTCATCCAATGGCACAGCTTAGGCCTCTGGCAAACATTGTCACCCTGTGCATATGATGATGCCTGTGCCACATCCCTGTCATCCACACTTTCTGTGCAGGGACATGTTCATATGGTCTGATGCACAGGGTGAACATACTAGGTAGACAATTGTAGATTAATATTGTTGAGTAGTGTTGACAGGCAGCAGACATACCATGTATTGCAGTTTTAGAATGCATGTTGCACGTTTGTCAGTATGTATAATGTGTAACAACACTAACAGCATGTTGATCTTGATGTTCTGCCTTCCTCTTTCAGATGTAGTTGCATGGGTCGGGGGATATTGGTGTTTGCGGGAGTCCCATATGTACATGCTGACTACCCACAGGGCAGTATGACAATACCTGCATGCACTTTGTAGCCTCCACATCACAGTTATATTCTCCCATGCTTCAATTGTGTTTACTGTTCTAATGATCCAAGAGCATGATAGCTGTGTAGTAAGCTACTTTGTTCAGAGCTATCACATCCATAGTGGGTGACATCACAGGGATATTTACCTGGAGTGCGTAGTGGGTAAAAGTGTGGTATGCTAGATGACAAGGGTAAAGGCCAGTGGAAATAGTGGCTTCTTATTGGGAAGCAGTAATACCCACTGCCATGACAGCATGCAAACACAGACACACCCGCACACTCAGGGACTCACAGACACAGTAACACACACTCTGACACACACAGTTGCCAGTGTTCGGATGAGAACCCCTGCCTATGTTTATATCATCATTATAGTACTACGCAATTACAAGACGCGCCACAGAGATTACACATGTATGGGTAGTTGGAATGGCCTAAGATCGAGGACATCGACAGGGATACTACAGTGTAGTGAGTGTATGTGGGGAGGGGGTCCATCAGTAGGCTATTTAACAACAGGTCACACCCCAGGGAGTACATGTTAACAGGCGGTTAGTATGCCCAACTACGATTGATGATATCAACAGGGATGCTAGATTGCTTTGAGTGGATGGGGGGAGGGGGGATTAACATTTCACTATCGTAAAATACAGCGTCACTCCAGAACCGGACAGCCACACGCATGGACAGCCACACACACACACACACACACACACACACACACACACACTGGCATTCACAAAGATATACACCTAAGTCACACACATACAGACACTTTACATGTGTGAGGTTTAACCACCTGCCTATGCCTTTCTTTCTATACTTCACTGTGTACTGATGTCAACAACAGTGTTCAGGAGAGTGATAACATGTGGGATGTATTCCCAACCATACGTGACATATATGGACACACCCCCACACATGCCAGTACCGTGAATCAAACACCTGCCTATCTCATGATAGGTCCTACAGAAGTACAGCACTATCACATCCAGTACAATGATTACTGACTCTTTCCTTTCACAACTGTGCTGATATATGCACAATATATGCACAGGGGAGGTATTACTATTACAGGTGTCATGAGGTTTGCCTTCAGTGTCACCCTTACAGCATTCTACATTGTCTGTCTTCCACTTCAGTTAACAAAACCTGACCTTAGCAGGTACACAGGTTATTGTTGGACTGGTTGCAACACACAAGTGAGCTGTCCTCAGTAATCATTCATCTGCAAAGAAGCCCCACCACTTAGTAGTCATGTCCAAACATCTGTCCATACCTCATGTATGGCTTACTGTACTTAGAGCATATCACCATATACAGTTGGCAATGTTGAGGCTGTATTGCAACAGCATGCTGTACTAAGACAACAGTCAGCTTCAGACATCAGACACTGCACACACATGGAATCTACACAAACAGCAATACATGTACACATATGTGGTCTACATCAGTACGTGCACTAGCAGGTCAAGAGGATACATTCCACACATTCTCCACACCATGTGTGAAACATAGCCGAGCATTACACCATAATGGATGTTGTATTCATGTACTGGTAGGACACCACCACTTTCACCGAGTAGCCAAGTGTACATATATTACAACAGCACATATCAGCGTGACACACACAGCATTATTCCATGTCATGCTCCTACAAACTGTTACTTGACAGTGCCATGGTGAAGCCAGGGCACTGTAATGGTCAACAGTGAGCACATAGTATTTGCCACGCACACCTCATGTGTAATGGAAGAGTGCCAGCAATGCGCTCTGTTAGAGCTAGGCAGTACACTCATTCAAGCATGTGTGAGGTCTGTGGCTTGTAAACATCTCACCCCAGCATGTACTGGCTATTGTGGTATTAAGGCTAATGTTCAGACAGCACACAGCATGCATGGCTTGCAATTGTTGACATGGGGTATATGTAGGAGCTGTGGCCACACATGGCTGTACATGTCATGAACATATCACCTGTGACTACTCAGGAACATACTGAGCAGAGCTGGATTTCCCTGAGTCTGTCAATACAGGCCTTGTGTAGGTCCTATGGTCCTGATATTTGGGTATGTTTGTAGGCATTGCATTAGGTGGACATGTCTAAAGACATACATGCCACATGGGGTGTTGTATGATATGATAGGTGTCATGGGTGACCAGTAGAGAGGGGATATTACCTCTGTCAACATAGATATTGAACGTTATGTACTGTTAGCATGCTATCTGCCATGTGCATGTATGTAATAACTGTAGCCACCTGTATGTAGAAGGTAAACGAAAGCTATGGTAATGTAATTTATGTTGTATGAGTGTGGGATGTACATACCCATGGCAGGTACAGTTAGGTCATATCCAACCATGAGGGTTTTGTTTACTAATGTACAGCAACAGCCGACTGTGTTAATGCTGACAACATCTGAGGGACCCTGGTATGTGTACAACTGTGCTGGTTACAAACAGTGGTGGTATAGCATTGCATGACACAGTTGATGTAGGCCTAGGTACAGTCCACCAATCAAGGGATATCTGGTGGTCTACCATACTAT
>NC_056732.1:213355816-213468316 GCF_019279795.1 Protopterus annectens | reverse complement strand
CAACCTATGTGGTGCCATCAGATGTGATCCACAGAGGTCATGCAATGCCTTACACATGTGCCCTGTATGGACCAATGCCACTGAGACTAGGGAATACATGTATCATGCTATCGATGCTGGTGTAAGGTCAACCTGCTGACTATAAGCAGGATGTTCTTCATTCCACATTGCTGCAGTCCTAACTATTGGGTAGTCCGCTGTCCAGTCAGCCCGAATACCAAAGTATATGGCTGACGTCGGTCAGGGCGCATTAGACTGGCGTCAATGCGTCAGGGTACTAATCATGACCGACGTCATATCCTCAGTCTTTTTTGCCGCATGGTCCGATGCAGAAGCAATTTTGCGAGTGCAGGTTGGCGTTCTGAAAGTTTCTGAAGCCAGAGTTTCAGACCGAATCAAAGTTGGCTAAGTACCCCGTTGGGGAATATTTTGGTTTTTTCTTGCCTCAGTATTTAACCGGATGTCAGAAAAAGTGAATAACTGTATTTCTTGTGGGAAACAGATACCTCATAGGGATTACCATACTTTGTGTATACCTTGTTTAGGGCCTGAGCACGACGTTGTTGGATGCCGCTCTTGTGCTAGATTTAACAAACGCACTATTAAGAGAAGGTTAGACTGTGCCAGGTTAGTGTTTGGGAAGTGTTGTAATTATAAAATGCCGTCGGATGCTCCGACGCCGGCTTCGGCTAAGAAACGCAAGGACAAATCAGCAAAGCCTGGAGTGGGAGAACCGACAGTCCCTGACGTCGGTTCTTTAGAGGGCTCAGTGGAGCCGGAGGTTTTGCCAGGTGTTTCTTTGGAGTCTCAGGGAGAGACTTTACTGTTACAGGATGTATCCTCTCAGGAAGTAGGCCAGGCTGAGGGGGCTTCTCAGGTGGCTGTTCTTCCCTCTCTTCCTAAGGTGGTCAGAGCCTCCCCTTCTGTTTCCAAGGCTTCTTTGAGGGGCAGGCCGAGTTTTGCTTCAGTGGGGGTTTCTCCTAGTGCTTCAGGGTCTTTGCCTAAGAAACATATGCTTAAAATGGCAGAGGATTTGATTACTATGATAAGGGGTTCTATGCCCCCTCCTGATAAGAGGCCTAGGGTGGAATCTGAGTTTGAGAGTTTTGAGCAATGCTCGGAGGCTTCTGAGTCTTGACTGAAGACTTGCAGGAGTACCCTCCTTATTCTGATTCTGATGTGGATGATTCTACTCCTTCAGCTTCCCCTCCTGAGGATTTTTCATTTTCAGAGACTCTGCATTCCATGAGGGAGCATTTTAAATGGGAAGGTCAAGATTTCTCTGATTCCAGGAAAAGGCTTAGGGAATTCTTGTTTTACCCCAGCATAGGCCTTTAGCTATACCTCCTGTTTTGAATGTGGTGGAAGATGTTTTGCAGAGGCTTCCCTGAATCGGATTGCCTCCTGCCCCAGTTAAACCGGATAGGTATTATCGGGTGCCTGAAGCTCATAAGTATCTTTTTAAGAGTCCTAGGGCAGACCGGAAAACTGTCTCTCAGGGGCCTAAAGGTGTGAAGGCCTCAGTTGTTAAAAATCCTGTCCCTCCTGATAAAGAGGCAAGGGCTTTGGATAGATGGGGAAAGAAAGTGTATACTTCTTCCACTTTGGCCATGAGGGCGTTGAATTGTCAGTTTCACATGTTAAAATATCAGAATTATCTTCTTTCACAGTTGAAATCTAAGGTGGATGCTCTGGCGGAAGGTATTGAGTGTAAAGAGTTGCAGGATTTAGTTCATGTGTCTGAACAAGTGGGTAAACATTCCTTGCAATGTGGTTTTGATGCTGTGCAGGCCTCCTCCAGGGTGGCTGCCACTGGTTCTGTTCTTCGTAGGCACACCTGGTTGAGAGATCAGAACTTAGCTGAACATGTTAAGACAAGGATTTTAGATGCTCCTTTACAGTCTGATGTGTTGTTTGGTTCGCCTGTGGAAGCAGTTTTAAAGAAAATGGAGGACAAGGCTAAGTCTATGCAAACTGTTAAGGATTTTTGCAGGTGCAGCCTCCAGTTTAGTAGAAATTGGCCTGCTAAGGGATGGACTTATCCTGCTTATGATTCCCAGTCTAGGGGTAGGTCTAGACGTGGTAGGGGCAGAGCTCAAGGTGCTTTTAGGCCTAGGACAGGGAGTTCACCTGTTCAGACTTCTGGTGAGGGCAGGGGTCAGTCCTTTCGTAAGCAGACCCAATGACCTGCCTTTTCAGCTGCCAGTACCTTCTCGCCTGGCGGCACCTCTAGGAGGAAGACTGTCTCTTTTCAAAGAAAATTGGGATTTAATTACCCAAGACAAATGGGTTCTGGATATCATTCACCACGGTTACAGGTTTTATTTCCATACCTTGCCTCCTTTCAAAGGCATGCCAGACATTCCTCCTCTACAAAGACAAGAGGCTCACAAGCAAATTTCTCAGTTACTCCAAATAGGGGCCATTCAGCGGTTCCTGTGTCAGAAAGGGGCCTAGGATTTTATTCTGCGCCTGTTCCTAGTACCGAAGAAGGGGAACCGTGGAGACCAATTTTGGATTTATCTATCCTCAACACTTATCTGGACATTCCCAAGTTCAAAATGTTGGCGTTACAACAGCTTTACCTCTGCTGGGCAAGGATCACTGGATGGTAACTTTAGATCTCAAGGAAGCTTACCTTCATGTGCCTATCAGACTAAGTTGCAGAAAGTATCTGCGTTTTGAGCTGGAAATTCTCATTATCAGTTCTCTGCATTGCCCTTTGGCTTATCTACTCAGAGTATTCACAAAGGTTCTGGCTCAGTGATAGCTTACTTCAGGCTACAAGGAATTCAAATCTATCCTTACTTGGACGATTGCCTGATTCTGGCTCAAGAAAAGGAAGACCTTCTACAGCATTTGGAATATGTCATAGCAGTGCTAAGATGCCTAGGGTATTCTGTGAATGAAATAAAGTCCAGTCTAGTACCCTCTCAAGACATGTGCTTTCTGGGTGTGAGACTGAATACAGCAGCCCAGATGGCCTTTCTAACCCAGGACAAACAAAAGAATCTTTCCAGTTACTTCCATCAATTATCTCTTCAGTCCGGGCTGACTGCAAGGACAGTCCTTCAAGCCTTAGGGTTCATGGCATCTTGTATTCTGGTGCTTCCCAATGCCAAACTGCATATGAGGAAGCTACAATCAATGTATCTCAAAAATGTATGGACACAGCACTGCCAGGATTTGGACACTGTCATTCAGATAATACCTTGCATTCAAAAGGAATTTTTGTGGTGGGCTCAGGAATGTCACCTAAACAAGGGACTCTCTGTGACCCGGCCAGAGGCGAGTCAAATTCTTCGACAGATGCCTCAGACATTGCTTGGGAGCTCATCTAAATGGAAAGTGGATACAAGACAAGTGGCCTGCCAGACTACAGCATCTACATATCAACATGAAGGAGATGTTAGCAGTCAGTTTGCATTAATGGCTTTCAAGGAGTTACTTCTTCCAGGGCAGGTGTTGATTCTAACAGACAACACAACTGTCATGTGGTACATCAACAAACAAAGGGGAACACATTCTTACCCATTGTGCAGGCAAGCAATGATTTTATGGGAGACTGCGCTCAGCTTGCAACTAACTCTTCAGGCAAGGTTTCTGCGGAGCACAGAACTCCTTAGCAGATGTGTTAAGCAGACATATCATGGATCCCCACAGTGGAAACTGGATCTTCATGTATTTCAAAGTTGACAGTGTCCTGGGGAACTCAGACATAGATCTGTTAAACTTCTCCACTAAACCACCAGCTGCCAAAGTTTTGCACAAAGAGGTTTCATCACACAGCTTGGAAAGTGGATGCTCTTTCTTTCAGTTGGAAAAATCTTCATGTGTATGCGTTCCACCTCTGCCTCTTCTTCCAAGGTGCTTCTAAAGGTCAGACAAGACAAGCCAAGGATGATTTTAATAGCTCCAGATTGGCCTCGGCAGCACTGGTACCCATTACTGAGGAGTCTGGTAAAGAAGCCTCCATGGCCTTTACCCTTGATTCCACATCTGTTGTCTCAGAAGGATGGTCGTCTGCTCAATGTCAAGCTTCACTCTCTTCATCTAACAGCCTGGCATATTCTGTTTTGAAAGACAGCAGGTCTCAACTTCCTCAACAAGTTTTAAATGTGATTATGGAAGCCAGAAGACCTAGTACAAGGAAAGTGTATGCAGAAAAATGGAAGAGATTTTTATTTTGGACTGCAGCAAAGAATTTGGAGATTTGGAGCCTAATTTGAGTGTGGCTCTTCAATATCTTACTGAGTTATTGGACAAAGGTTTGTCTTTCTCTTCCATTAAGATTCATGCTGCAGCAATTTCAGCTCACTATGATTGTGACCCACCATTGTTTTTTCACATCCTTTGTTCAAGCAATTTCTTAGAGGGGCAAGAATATAAGACCCCCGTTGAAGCTCTACTCCTGCTTGGGATCTCAATTTTGTGTTGGAGAAACTTTCTACAACCTTTTGAGCCTGCAGCTACTGCTGAACTGAAATACTTGTCATGGAAGACTGCTTTTTTGTTGGCCATTACTTCTGCAAGAAGGGTTTCTGAGTTACAGGCCCTTATGGTGGTTGAGCCTTTTTGATTTTTCATAAGGATAGGGTATCATCACGTACTAATCCTTCCTTTATGCCTAAAGTGGTTTCTAGTGTGGCTTTAAACCAAACTATTCATTTGCCTACATTTTATGCAGATCCCCAAAATAAAGGGGAAAAGATTTTGCACACTTTAGATGTACACAGGCAATTCGTTATTATTTGAGCAGGACTAAGGATTTTAGGCAGTCTCAGCAGTTGTTTGTTTCTTTTGCTTTGAGTTCTCAGGGCAAGCCTGTGTCAAAACAAACTATTTCTAGGTGGATTGGGTTTTGCATTGCATTTTGTTATTCCCATCATGGCAAGGACATTCCAGCTGGGATTAGGCCTCATTCCACTAGGGCTACTGCCACTTCAACAGCTTTTCTAGGGGGTGGCAACTAAGGATATTTGGAGGCAGCTACTTGGAGTTCAGTGCATACTTTCTCTAAGCATTACCACCTTCCTCTCTACTCTAAGTCTAGGGCTGGTTTTGCCACAGCTATTTTGCAAGGCATGTTATCAGCTCCTGCTTCCTTATGATTTGCCAGCCTCCCTTACCTCTGCTTTGGGATTCTACCCAATAGTTAGGACTGCAGCAATGTGGAATGAAGAACATAGTACAGTTTTGTACCTACCATAAATGTAGATGTTCGAGGATCCACATTGCTGCAATTAACCCTCCCTCCTTCCCCTCTGTGTTTAGGGGTGGTTGTGTAGGTGAGGTTATATTCTGCTTATTTTGTATATTTTGTATATATCTATATTTTGGTGCAGGTATGTTGGGAGTTTTGGTTTTGGCCTTATCTTTTCAGGGTCTTCTGACATCTGGGGCAAGAAAAGACTGAGGATATGGCGTCGGTCATGCGCATTGAGTACCCTGGCGTACTGGCGTCAGTCTAATGCGCCCTGACCAGTCAATACTTTGGTATTCGGGCCGACTGGACAGCGGACTACCCAATAGTTAGGACTGCAGCAATGTGGATCCTCGAACATCTACATTTATGGTAGGTACAAAACTGTACTTTCTGCCACACCAGGCCATTATTAGCATATTGGAGGATAACAGTCTGTGTACACAACATGTGCCAGCCAAACCACATACACCTGTACATGTCACTGTACATTATTGTGGGACATGCACATCCCAGGCAATGTCCATGTCAAGGACTATCAAACTCAGACATGGCATGCATTGCAAAGCTATGGCCATACACAATGGCAACCAGGATGTCAGGACAGTTCATACAGTACCCATCTGTGTGGGACATTGCAGACACTACACCCCTGTACCACACTGCACACCATTGTCGGGTGGCATGATGCCAAGGATTACCTCTCACCCAACCTTGTACAGCCATCTTGCACAGCCAACCACTACACGCCCATGAAGCAATGCACACATGCATGTCAGTACTGGCATCTTGTGTCTGCATGTGGGGTATGATTCTCCCAACCACACTCCCACTATAACTCCCATTGGCATACCGACAGATGTCAAACACGTTCACATGCCCTAGCCCATAGAACCTCCGGATATCCCCTGTGGTGCATGTAGTACCTGTGCATTACTGCAGTGTGGCAAAGTAAGTAGTTTGGGAGTGTATTTGTGGGCCTGGCAAAGAGTGTCAATGTGAGTCCATTAGAGAGTATGGTTGTGTTGACAATGACATCCGTTCATGTGGACAGCCATGTGTGCTTCACCTAATGTATGTCTACTATATATCTACTGCAGATGTCGCTCACCAGCACACATATATGTTCTTACAGCACACCAACATGTCATCTTTATGGCACATGGAGTAACTGCATGCACTTGTAATAGTAATAACTAGCCAGTCAGGGGTTTGAACCCCTGTACTGGTAGATGTGTGACAGACAATGATTAGGTTTTAGTCTCCAAGCCCTTCTCTGATGTACTTTGCCTCTGTCTGTCCCTCCCACACACTCTCTGGTGGATGTGGAGTTGTACACCTGCTCAGCAGCAGTTTGTGTTTTGTAAGTGATGGACATGGTCAGGTGATGGCCTCTGCACCTATTGCAGTCCTCCTCTAGCTGATTGCATGTTGAACAGCTGTGATGATGTTCCCATAGCCATTTGCATGAAAAACACAGTACAATATCTAGGAACATCATGTTGGTGTTTGCCCATGACAGTCGCTGTGAGTGGTACCTTGATCTGGTGTTTGGTAAATGGCATCACAGATAATATCTGGATGTTCCTCAAACAACATACACAGTGGGAAATAGCCTAAAGACAGGAGGGTGAAGTGCCAGACATGACTACAACATGTAAGTGTAGCTATGCTTCATTGAGACTACTGCCTGTTTAACAAGTTGTGTGTGGTAATGGCTATTCTGCATGTTTTAAAACTGACAAGACAGTGCTCTGTTTATCAGGGACCCCCATTTTTTGGGCCATCTGTGGACTGGTCAGTGTGTGGAACCATTTGTTTCCTGTGTTACTCACTGAACATACATCTGTGGACAGCAGGAGCATAGTGTGAGGACTGCAGCCAGTACATGGTGATAGTGATGAGTTACTGCCATTGCATCCCTGACTGGACATATGTCACATGAAACAGTGGTATGACAGACACTGTTTGGGGTTCTCAGTGACATGCCAGTAATGGGCCACTGTTCATAGCTGCAGTTAAAAGTCTTCTACACTTTGTACAGATGCCATGCAGTATATATGCATGTGTTGTGCTCCCTCTGCAAATGTATACCATCTGTTGTGTTGGGTTGATGGTCATATCTATGCATGCTGTTATAAGTAATCCTGAATGCTGTTGACTATTACTAAGCCATATCTGTGTTTAAACTGCAACACCATAGGCTGTACGGATTTGGTGGTCCTTGCAGAACCTCCTGTTCCACTTCAGCTGGCCATGGCACCGGGCACCAGCACATCTGGGGCCCAGCCTTGGACCTCCACCTCTGTTGGCTCTGCGCCACCTTCTGGTGGTACTGCCACTGAGGATGGGGCTTGTCCCCCCTGGGAGCAGGTCCAGACAAGAACATGTCTGCTGTCATACAGTCCCAGATGTGGTGCGTAGGGGACTCAATAAGGGGTTTCGAGGCCAGATATTCCAGCTCAAGGGCAGAGTGTCACATTTACAGGGTGAGTCTGCCTCTCCTAGACAGACCCCAGCACTGCCACCTTTGCAGCTGTTTTGGTGCAGTGGTGGCTGTCCATGGCTGGGGACCTCCGTCCCACTGTTTCCATTTGGGGGCTCATGGGCTTGTGAATGCAGAACACCCCTCCCCATCCGAGGTGTATCCCCCCACATATGTCATATACCGACCCTGTATGCTGTCTTGTCTGTCATCCTACCCTACCTATCCTCCACGAGCATACCTACTCTCCTTCCCCCACATCCCACTCTCAACCTACGGAAACAAAAGGCCAATCGGTTCCTAGAACACATTTGCTCCATACATAGCTGTCCATTTCACACACGTGTCCACTGGACACATGTAACCCTTTTAATATGCATCACAACATACTCCAGTTGTCCTCACCTCTGTTTCTCAGGCGCACGATCCTAGTATGCACATGACTCCTAAATGTTCCAGGTACACGTGATGCGGATGACCCCATTGTACACCCAACAAAACAAGTCCCTCTATGGTTACCCCATTTACCTTTATCATGATGATGATGTTGCACACAGCACCTTGCAAGAGTACTGTTCTCACATAATGATTGGACAGGAACTGTTGTGTTAATGTAAATAAAATGCCCAGAGTGATGTATTTGGCCAATGTACAAATGTTTATGTGTATTAATGACACATGTCTGTCTGAGGGAGTCTTGATATTACATAGGAAAACACCCACTTCATAATACAGGCATTGCTGGTGTTTCCCTTTTCATTCCTTTTTAATGCTTTGTTGTCACATGGGATGTTCTTGATATATCTATATATGATACCTTTGGCAATCCTGCTGATGTCACCCACCTAGAAATACACCTCTAGGACTGCTGTAACCCAATATTCTTTGTAGCCCGTGCTGTAACTGCGTATTGCTGTAGTGTGATAAACTAGTTAGGTAGGGGTTCCATTCCAAGAGAGGCCATCTGTGTGTGTGTGTGTGTGTGTGTGTGTGTGTGTGTGTGTGTGTGTGTGTGTGTGTGTGTGTCTGTCTGCCTGAGACAAGAACAATGCTTTTTAGAGTATGCACTCTCTTCACAGTTCACATGACCACCTTTGGCAATCCTGCTGATGTCACCCACCTAGGAATACACTTCTAGGACTGCTGTAACCTAGTATCCTCTGTAGCACATGCTGTAACTGCATATTGCTGTAGTGTGTTAAACTAGTTAGGTAGGTATTCTATTCCAAGCGAGACCAACTGTGTGTGTGTGTGTGTGTGTGTGTGTGTGTGTGTGTGTGTGTGTGTGTGTGTGTGTGTGTGTGTGTGTGTGTGTGTGTGTGTATCTCTGTCTGCCTGAGATAAGAACAATGCTTTTTAGAGTATGCACACTCTTTACAATTCACATGGCCACCTTTGGTAATCCTGCTGATGTTATCCACTTAGGAATACACCTCTAGGACTGCTGTAACCCAGTATTTCCATAGCGCATGCTGTAACTGCGTATTGCTGTAGTGTGATAAATTAGGTAAGGGTTCTATTTTAAGAAAGACCACCTGTGTGTGTGTGTGTGTCTGTCTGAGAAAGTAACAATGCCTTTTAGAGTATGCACACTCTTTACAATTCACATGACCACCTTTGGCAATCCTGCTGATGTCACCCACCTAGACATATACCTCTGGGACTGCTGTAACCCAATAATCTCCATAACGCGTGCTGTAACTGTGTAATGCTGTAGTGTGATACACTAGTTAGATAGGGGTTCTATTCCAGAACATGGCAGGTGTGTGTGTGTGTTTGACTGTCAGAGCATGTGTGGAGGTGGCTGTGAGTGTCTAACCACTGGACATGTTAGGGAGTGGATTTTGTAGTTTTCCTATATGGTGTCTGTCTTGTATGTCACAATTTCCACCTCACGAGGAGTACAGATGTCAGTCAGCCAAGGGACTGTGTTGGCAAGCCATATCCCTACATCTGGAAAAAGGCCTGGTGAACAAAGTATGCAACCCTACTATTACCCGCAATACATCCTGAACCCATGTGTCATATACAAACACACTTGCCTAGAATATCCCGCTATGTTGCTAGTACCCTGCACATTGATGACAGATAGTAGGCATGATGTGAATGCAGTGGGCTGCAGAGGGCATGGCACTCTCTACGGCAGTACAATAGGCACATAATTGCGGACAATGTGCCTTCACTATGTTCCCCACTGGATGCCTGCAACCTATGTGGTGCCATCAGATGTGATCCACAGAGGTCATGCAATGCCTTACACATGTGCCCTGTATGGACCAATGCCACTGAGACTAGGGAATGCATGTATCATGCTATCGATGCTGGTGTAAGGTCAACCTGCTGACTATAAGCAGGTTCTGCCACACCAGGCCAATATTAGCATATTGGAGGATAACAGTCTGTGTACACATGTGCCAGCCAAACCACGTACACCTGTACATGTCACTGTACATTATTGTGGGACATGCACATCCCAGGCAATGTCCATGTCAAGGACTATCAAACCCAGACATGGCATGCATTGCAAAGCTATGGCCATACATAATGGCAACCAGGATGTCAGGACAGTTCATACAGTACCCATCTGTGTGGGACATTGCAGACACTACACCCCTGTACCACACTGCACACCATTGTCGGGTGGCGTGATGCCAAGGATTACCCCTCACCCAACCTTGTACAGCCATCTTGCACAGCCAACCACTACACGCCCATGAAGCAATGCACACATGCATGTCAGTACTGGCATCTTGTGTCTGCATGTGGGGTATGATTCTCCCAACCACAATCACTCCCACTATAACTCCCATTGGCATACCGACAGATGTCAAACACGTTCACATGCCCTAGCCCATAGAACCTCTGGATATCCCCTGTGGTGCATGTAGTACCTGTGCATTACTGCAGTGTGGCAAAGTAAGTAGTTTGGGAGTGTATTTGTGGGCCTGGCAAAGAGTGTCAATGTGAGTCCATTAGAGAGTATGGTTGTGTTGACAATGACATCCGTTCATGTGGACAGCCATGTGTGCTCCACCTAATGTATGTCTACTATATCTCTACTGCAGATGTCGCTCACCAACACACATATATGTTCTTATAGCACACCAACATGTCATCTTTATGGCACATGGAGTAACTGTATGCACTTGTAATAGTAATAACTAGCCAGTCAGGGGTTTGAACCCCTGTACTGGTAGATGTGTGACAGACAATGATTAGGTTTTAGTCTCCAAGCCCTTCTCTGATGTACTTTGCCTCTGTCTGTCCCTCCCACACACTCTCTGGTGGATATGGAGTTGTACACCTGCTCAGCAGCAGTTTGTGTTTTGTAAGTGATGGACATGGTCAGGTGATGGCCTCTGCACCTATTGCAGTCCTCCTCTAGCTGATTGCATGTTGAACAGCTGTGATGATGTTCCCATAGCCATTTGCATGAAAAACACAGTACAATATCTAGGAACATCATGTTGGTGTTTGCCCATGACAGTCGCTGTGAGTGGTACCTTGATCTGGTGTTTGGTAAATGGCATCACAGATAATATCTGGATGTTCCTCAAACAACATACACAGTGGGAAATAGCCTAAAGACAGGAGGGTGATGTGCCAGACATGACTACAACATGTAAGTGTAGCTATGCTTCATTGAGACTACTGCCTGTTTAACAAGTTGTGTGTGGTAATGGCTATTCTGCATGTTTTAAAACTGACAAGACAGTGCTCTGTTTGTCATGGACCCCCATTTGTAAGGCCATCTGTGGACTGGTCAGTGTGTGGAACCATTTGTTTCCTGTGTTACTCACTGAACACACATCTGTGGACAGCAGGAGCATAGTGTGAGGATTGCAGTCAGTACATGGTGATAGTGATGAGTTACTGCCATCGCATCCCTGACTGGACATATGTCACATGAAACAGTGGTATGACAGACACTGTTTGGGGTTCTCAGTGACATGCCAATAATGGGCCACTGTTCATAGCTGCAGTTAAAAGTCTTCTACACTTTGTACAGATGCCATGCAGTATATATGCATGTGTTGTGCTCCCTCTGCAAATGTATACCATCTGTTGTGTTGGGTTGATGGTCATATCTATGCATGCTGTTATAAGTAATCCTGAATGCTGTTGACTATTACTAAGCCATATCTGTGTTTAAACTGCAACACCATAGGCTGTATGGATTTGGTGGTCCCTGCAGAACCTCCTGTTACACTTCAGCTGGCCATGGCACCGGGCACCAGCACATCTGGGGCCCAGCCTTGGACCTCCACCTCTGTTGGCTCTGCACCACCTTCTGGTGGTACTGCCACTGAGGATGGGGCTTGTCCCCCCTGGGAGCAGGTCCAGACTGGAACATGTCTGCTGTCATACAGTCCCAGATGTGGTGCGTAGGGGACTCAGTAAGGGGTTTCGAGGCCAGATATTCCAGCTCAAGGGCAGAGTGTCACATTTACAGGGTGAGTCTGCCTCTCCTAGACAGACCCCAGCACTGCCACCTTTGCAGCTGTTTTGGTGCAGTGGTGGCTGTCCATGGCTGGGGACCTCCGTCCCACTGTTTCCATTTGGGGGCTCATGGGCTTGTGAATGCAGAACACCCCTCCCCATCAGAGGTGTATCCCCCCACATATGTCATATACCGACCCTGTATGCTGTCTTGTCTGTCATCCTACCCTACCTATCCTCCACGAGCATACCAACTCTCCTTCCCCCACATCCCGCTCTCACCCTATGGAAACAAAAGGCCATTCGGTTCCTAGAACACATTTGCTCCATACATAGCTGTCCATTTCACACACGTGTCCACTGGACACATGTAACCCTTTTAATATGCCTCACAACATACTCCAGTTGTCCTCACCTCTGTTTCTCAGGTGCACGATCCTAGTATGCACATGACTCTTAAATGTTCCAGGTACACGTGATGCGGATGACCCCATTGTACACCCAACACAACAAGTCCCTCTATGGTTACCCCATTTACCTTTATCATGATGATGATGTCGCACAGAGCACCTTGCAAGAGTACTGTTCTCACATAATGATTGGACAGGAACTGTTGTGTTAATGTAAATAAAATGCCCAGAGTGATGTATTTGGCCAATGTACAAATGTTTGTGTGTATTAATGACACATGTCTGTCTGAGGGAGTCTTGATATTACATAGGAAAACACCACTCCATAATACAGGCATTGCTGGTGTTTCCCTTTTCATTCTTTTTTAATGCTTTGTTGTCACATGGGATGTTCTTGATATATCTATATATATGTATGTATCTATATCTGGACATAAACACACACATATACATCTACATGATGGAATATATTTCCTATACTGTTGAATGACTGTGCTGGATGATATGTTTGTGATAACATCCGATGTATGTATATCTGCCATGGCTTAGTGGTAAATCACAATAGCTGTGTGGGCAGGGTCCTGGGTTCGAGCCTTGCAGAGGCCGTTTATTTTGTTGCTGGGCAGAACAAGGCCATTGGATATGGTGTGATTAAGGCACATTAAAGCATTTGTGAGTGGGAGTGCATGGGTTTGTGTGGTGCTAAGCAATGCTAACCTCTGGTTACAGTTTCTTACACTTTGTTAGCCTCTACATTGCTTTACCAGTGTAATATTCACATACTGGCGGCCAAACAGGCTTACACCTGCTTGCTCCTGCAGTTGCAAATGCACTGCATTTGGTGTTTGCATCTGAGTGAGGACTACGATATTACCTAGTGATGCCTATTACATTGGACTACAATGCCTACATTATCGGGAATGGCTCTCCATTAGGCGACAGCATGCTGTTTGACTGTACGGAATCGCCGGCCTGTCCAGAGTTTGATTCATATTATTGGTGTGTTCCTCTTACAATCTGTACCCATCTGGCTAATACATGGGAACTGACACTCTTCAATACAAACAGGTAATTGGGTTTTGGAACCTACATCCTTCAGCCGAGTCATGCTACTGCATACCTAATATTCTATCATCTTTCTAAGGTTGTCAGTGGAATATGTGCTTTCTGTCCCTATCAGACCTGTCATACGATTGGGGAAAAATGCAAACTGAATCAGGGACATGGCATAACAACATCAGGGACACATTTAAATTATTGGTGCTATTAACCTGACACATTGACAGACTCAGAGCATATGAATTCATACACATTTTCTGAGGTAAATGATGTTTATAACTCTTAATTGTTGTCATTATTCATTACGTGTAATTCACCACCTTTCCTCCAAATGTCACTAGTTTTAGGAGGGATTAAGTGGGACAGAGTTAGAAACTGAGTCAAAATCAGGGACATCCCTGGAAATCAGGGACAGTTCAGAGGTATGGTCCCTATTTGTTCACCCAATGGTTTATGTCCTGTCCAGTGGATGTGCTCTTAGGTGTTGAGAGGTATGGGCATCAGTTATGCCCATTTTGGAATATTACTTACATCCCTGGGGCAGTCCTAATATGACTGCTCCAGCCAACACCTGCACGCGCAGGCCCATAATTGCTTACCCATAGTTCCCCTACCTGCCACTCCTCTACAGCACTCATCCTTACTGTGGATGCAGGTGGGGTATAAACACACCACTACCCACTGCCCACTCTCCCTGTGTTGGGACACATGTCGTACGTTGTACATGGGTTATCAGGCTTGCACAACCTACTGGTCCATGTACATCTACAACCTGGTTTGATAATTCATTACCGGGACTGCCTGTGATCATTAATTTTTGGTGTCCCACAAGGGACATCAATGTCAATGTTTCAAGATTAGACCTGGCAGGTCTCTCCCTCTGGTAGTATCCTGACGGTGGTCTGGGAAGCAGTGGTGTGTTTACCTTTATTGTGTATCTGTATGTTTCATCGGCCTAGCTGGGGGAGTTGGGGGGTTGATGCTACGTGTTACACGTTTGTTTATTGGACCCCTCACCCCCATATGCACAGCCTGTGAACATATGTTACTCGTAACTGCTGTATCATATCCTAGCTAGATACATGTGTATATTTACAGTTATATATATATATATATATATATATATATATATATATATATATATATTTATATATATATATATATATATATATATATATATATATATATATATATATATATATATATATATATATATATCTCAGAACATATGGGTCTATGGGTGTCTGCATATGTAGATATTTATATGTGGGTATGTATCTGTATTCTGTCTCTGTATGTATACATTTGTACTATGGAGAGGGAGAGGCTTATCTCTATGTTGCTATGGATAGATATACACACACATACCTCTACATATATATGTCTACATCTGGTTATTCCGTTCCTTGCCATATACATTACACTTCGCTGCAGTGGGACTCATAGTGGGTGTGGCTGCTCATTGGGTGATGCCTCTGTCCAATGAACACATTCACTTACATCTCTAGGGCTGTCCATATAGGCCCACATCAGCCAACACCTGCACACCTAGACCCATAAGTTGCTTCCCATAGTTCCCCCACCCGCACCTCCTCAACAGCACCCATCCTTAACCTGCATCCTGGTCTATTCTGGACACACCACTACACGCTGCCCACTCTCCACTTCACGGGACCCATTTCATACAATTGTCTCAGCCCATGGGTCATATGGGTTTCCCATCCTTGTATTCCGAGTATGTATACACCCCAGATAGAATGGTCGGTCTATCACCTTCTTTTAGTCTTGGCAATTTTTGGGGTGTCCCACAAGGGATGATCCAGTCTGTGTTCCAAGATTAGAATTCATGGGTGCACTGTGTACCCCCCCGGTTGTATTCTGCCCGTGGTCTGGGGAGCAGTGGACTCTTTTCATTGTTTGTGTGTATGTTTCCCGTGTCTGGCTGGTGAGGGGGTGGAAGGTCATGGTACGTGTTTCATGTTTCTTGCTTGGGCTCCTCACTTCCATTGGCATAGCCTGTGAACATATGTCATTCTTGTGTGCTGTTTCCTATCATAGCTGTATATCTACGCACACACACACACACACACACATATATATGTATATATATATATATATATATATATATATAATATATATATATATATATATATATATATATATATATATATATATATATATATACATATATATATATATATATATATATATATATATATATATATATATATATATATATATATATATATATATATATATATATATATATATATATATATATATACACACACGTGTGTGTGTGTGTGTGTGTTTGTAAAGCAATACATACCCCCGCAAACGCACTTACAGATACTTACTGGTATTTATATATGCTTGACCTGCTTACTAGTGCCTTATTCACTATGACACTGACATTTCACTCCAGTTAACTTTTAATTGATATTTTGCAGTTTATACAGCGGACAGATGTCGCAATATGTTCATGTACATGTACAGATTACCGATGGTTAATGGTATGTGATACAGTAGGATTCGGTACGGGAATGTCTGTTTGTTAAGCGGTTGCTCTAACCAATACACTATTGCTGTGCTGCTTCATTTGCATATATACCCATGGCTCCTGGTTCCCCAAACACACACCCCAATGCCTCCCTAACACTGCAGTCATCCATTGTCCAGTCAGATTTGCAGTGTATCCACACTACTACACATTGGCCACTCCCTACTCCTATAGACCCATCCCATCGGTTGACTCACTCCACATATCCTCAGAACTCCCAAATGTTTAGTCCACAAACATTGGTGACATGAGCGACCAAAGGAATACTATTCGCAATTTTTGGGTTGTCCCACATGGGACACGCATGTGTTTATGTCAAGATTAGACTCTGTACTTCATTACATCCTTACTCCCGTTAACATGACACTACAATAAATTAATAAGCATGACTATGTGGTAATGCACACGGTACACATGAGAGTCTAATTATGTATGTGTTTGCCGTATTTATTTTACAAATAGGCGAGTTTAGTAATTGGTGTTGCCGTAGCAGGCAGATCACAGGAATAATTCCATGTGTGGGAAAGTCCTCACATTTGATTATTTTCAGCACAGCACTGACTTTGGACATTGTACACACTTCTGTGTTTTAGCAGTTTCATCCTGTCCCTCTTCTGCACAACCTTTTATTCTATCTACTGTTGAGGTTTGTAAGGGCACATTCATGTTATTTATGTCTGCAAATGGAATGAATTTGTTACAGAGAATGTACTTCTGCATATTGATGTCTGCATGTGTGTATGCATATATACTTATAACAAACTCGCTAACCTCCATGGGGCGGTCCAGTTAGAACCAGCCCATCCAACCCTGGCATGCCTGGCTCCATAATTTCATACCCATAGTTCCCCCACCCCACTCGTGTTCAAAATACATGCATACCATCCATTGCCCACTTGTTATTCCAGCTATGACACACCTCCACACATTGCCCTCTCCCAAGCATTAGGAGCCCTACACGTATGTTGTCCCAACCCGTGTATTCTCAGGCTCTCCCACTGTTTAGTCCTTGAACATACCTGCGCTTGCTTGTATAATGGTTGGATGGCCAAACAGTCTATCAATTTTTGGGTAGTCCCACCAGGGACTTCCCTCTGAGTATAAAGTAGACTTAGCAGATCAACAATGTTACTTCCACTGGTAATATCCTTCCTGTGGTGTGAGTAGCAGTGCTTTGCTCACTGCTGCCCAGCTTGATATGACATACGCTGACAGTGCTATATCATACTGGGGTTGGTGTTGATTCCCTTCTCATTCTTTTTGTATGGTTTATTGTTACGTCGTTCTTTCTTCATATATATATATATATATATATATATATATATATATATATATATATACATATATATACTTATATACATTTCCTATGCTGGGCACTGCTTAGACCTGCGCAACTGCACTCAGACGTGCTTACTGGTACTTATATGTGTTTACTGCTGATTATTTGTGCTTACACCTGCTTACTAGTACCTTATTTATTATGGCAGTGCCACTTTCTTGAATGATATTTAAGTTAAATATCTCATGCGATACTCTTATCTCAGTTTTACGGCAAAACAACATTCATTCCACATGGAAAATTATATGTGCTATTGTTGGGCTCAAACCGTGAATGTCTGTTTGTTAGGCAGATGCTCTAAACTCTACACTATTGACACTCACGTTGATTCTGCATGTTTTTCTCTATTTGAATGAATATGATGTGTAAGCTACACTCGGCGGAGGGCAGCGATGCGCAGACACAGTGCAGTTTGCTTACACTTTCGATATTACAGCAATTTGAATGTATATTAGGGACACAGGGACAGGGAATCTAATTGTGAAAGTTCTAGGGACAGGGCTCTACATTCCACTACATGCTTGTGTGTTTACTACTTTGATTTTATTTCACTGTTCGTGGACAGCCTTGTATGCTTAGCATACAGATCGGTATCCACGGACACTGACTTACTGACTTACTATTAGGGGCGGCTCTACTAGTAGGCATAGTAGGTTTTGCAAGTGTCGGGGCATGTTTACGCCTCCATAGAGCACTTGTACACACCCCCTGCACGTTTTCTGTGCACGTCGAGGGTGCGGCAGCGCACCCTCATACATATTCTTATGGTGCTGCTGCACCATCTGTAGTGAGGATGCTCGGTGCAAGGCTAAAACTGTCCTTGCACCGAGCTTCTTGAATCCCGGGGATAATTTATACTTAATTCCCTCTAATACCCTAAACTGCAGCTTTGTTTTCCTTGGTGTAATAGTATTTAGAGACAGCAGATAACAAAAACTCATATTTGTGCAAGCCTGTAAAATATACTTACTTTGTAAGATATAAAATGAAAGAAAATATCCCTTCTTCCTGGCAAACTGACAAAGTACAAAGTAAGGCTGCACAAAAAAATTCCTCATTAGCAGCTAATGTTCGTGTCTTTGAATCAAACACTGTACTGTCAAGCCAGACCATGCTAATGTTCTCTGTACAGCTCACACATTGCAGTCACATAAGTGCTTCCCAACTTAGACAGACACACACACACACACACACACACACACACACACACACACACACACACACACACACACACACACACACACACACACACACACACACACACACACACACTGGCTCCATGTTACCTGTATAAACTCACACTACATGCCGGGAACCCATCTGTGGGGAGAATAGATCTGCATTATCTTTCACCAGAATATATATATTTTCCTTCTGAAGAAAAAATAATGTAGTAGTGGTGGGAGGTGCTTGAGTTGACTGTTTCTAAGGCTGCTTAGGGTACTTGTTTCTTAGGTTACATTTAGGGGACCTTTGTGGTTTAGACAGGTTACTTTTAAGAGCCCCAGTATAAGTATGTCTATGTGTTTAGTTCGTATTGTGCTTGATAAGTATAGTGTGGTACTATGTGATAATGACAACCTGTTTGCTATTTAAGTGGCTTTATGTGAGAGTTTTTTCTCTAACAACATTATATAAATACATCTCTCACATGCTGACTCAGTTTGTTTAAATAGTAAGTGGTTGTCAGTAAACATGAGACAATTGCTACATTGTCTCAGATGCCCATTTCAACCAATCTGGCTGCAGACTACAGAGGTGGTTGTAAAGTAAAAGGTCCTGGTTCCAGGTGCTTACTAATGTGGGCAGAAGGAGAAGTGCCTATGAAGTTTGGAGTTAATAGCTGGAGATGTTACTGTTCGGGTAGTGGAGACAGTGCTGGTCTCAACAGAGTTGCACTAGCTAGGAATCAATGATCATTTGCTCCTTTGCTCATTAAAAGCAAAGAGTAACACTAATCTTGAGCTGCCTCCTGAGATGTAGTGCTAAGCCAGGTGTTGATGGATTAATAACACTTGCTATAGTCTTACCTTAGTAGATATCCTGGATGGAATCTACAGCAGCTGGGCACAATAGAAAACTAGGCTGCACAAAGGCCTTGAAGTGGTTCTTACCAGCACTGCAACCACACCACCGGTTTCATGAAGAAAGAGTGATTTTAAGGTCTACTTTCAAATGGCAGGACAGGGAAGTACAGGAGTCCGATCATGGAAAATGGACTCATTTGCAGTAGTGACAGAATAAATTGAAGGATGTTACATGAAAAACATAAAGACCAGAACAGCAATAAAATCCAATATTGCAAAATGTAAAGTTTTGCAAAAGAAGACAGTTGCCTAGGTCTACTAGGAAAGTTTATAAATAAAATTCTTCGTATGCTGTGGCATTTCTTGCCTGAAGTGCAAACCACAAAAAGCTCTGAACAAAATGCAATACTGGAGTACTAAATTTTTGTTGGAAAGTTTAGATTGGATGGTCGAAACTATATAAGCTGTTGCTGGGATTCATTCTGTAGTCCAGGGTTTGATTCCTACAGTTTTCATTTGCTTGTGACATGACTGTAAACAAGCCCCTTCATCAGACAGTACTTCTTGGTCACCCTTGAGGAGAGACTTGCACCTGGTGAGTTGTCTCATTTAAAACATCAGGTAGGATAAAATAATGTGAGTGCATTGGTACAAAATATATAGAAACACACCACCTTTCCAAAATGTAAACCAATCATGTTTTATGGAAAACAAGCCAGGAAACTAGGTCTTATGCAAAAAAGGTCAGCGCATCAAGCCCATATCACAAGAATTGTACTGTACACTCTGTACAAGCTACTAAACCTGAGCTTCAGTCTGTTAACAAATCATGCTATGAAGCATCACTTAAAATAAATGCACCACAAAATATTTTAACAAAGTAAAATGCAAGTGGCCTGGATTCCAAAATAATTCATACTGTGGACAAGGCTGTAATCCTGCAGTACATCATGGAAAGTGAGTGATTCCAAAGGAAGGCTTGCTAACTGCATCTGCAAATAAAGTAGTCTACAGACTTTTGGATCTTATGCCTAATTCAAAATTATTACCTAAGACAGAACTCTTTGGGCATAAATAAAACATTGGCAACAGCTGTCAGTAACTCTTGGGCTATGCAATAAACAGCATAAGTTACTGTAGATCACAGAAGGAGACCATGCAAAATATGAGGAATGTGTCACCATTAAAACAAACCCATCTAACTGTATGAAGAAACATGCATACAGTCCCTACCAGGTTATTGCTTCCCAGTCACAAAATAGGAGCATCAACAAATATAGCTGTGAATGCATATATCTACACAGGTTCATGGCTGCCTTTGTGAGCCATTTTAAGCCAGCTAATTTCTGTCAAAAAGGTGCAACTCAAACCCTGTATATTGTGTCTGTAAGGCAAATACCTTAACCATTATGCAAACCCCTTACATATGCCTTAACTAGTCATATCATCACATATATCTTTTGTTGTAGGTATAGGATCCAGAAAAACTCTAAAGCTAACTTGCTGCGTTAAGATGGAAACCATTTATCACATACTCATGGTATAGCTGAATGAATACCTGCACTCCCTGTATATTCTTTACTGGTCTGCAATATTCTGTGCTATGTCGACTGCCACTACCAACCTGCCTATAGGTCAGGGACAGCAATGAACAATATTTAAGCTGTTAGAGCATTACAAATTAATAATCTGCTTGAATGGTAGTTTCTCCCATGAACAGCAAATTACCCAGTGGGAAATTACAAAGTGTTTTGTTCAGGATTTGTTTGTAATCACCGTTTGCCTTCTGAGTCAAGATTGCTTAATAGAACTGATGAAATGTGTGTTTAAAATGGATAACAGGCTAGTACTTTTAACTGTTTTCTAATATGGCAAACCAATAAAAAACAAAGAAACACACTAAGCCAGCAGGAATTATAGTTAGCGCTTTCGTTTACTTCATAAGCAAACTTCATCAGACTACAGTTAAACACCACAAATCATTTAAATATCCCCCCAAAAAGACCAATTAAACAATTAATTACATACGCAGAATGTCCTTAAAGGAACATACACACAAAACTGTTCATGCTACATAAAAATCAGTACATAAAAATCAAAGTGTATACAGCAAGCTAAAATACATCCATAAGTTGAATTAATAATCATCTAAAACAGGATTTCAATTTCAACATACATTTTATAGATAAATTATCATTCAGCCCAGGAAGGGAATGTGCATTAAACTTCAATTGCCAAATCAGTTCCCTTTCATCTAATTTCAGGGCTATAGGACCACCTCTATTATATTTATCCAACACTTGATAAATGACAAAAAATAGAAATGCATGTGACGGAAACTGATTTACATGCCTAGCCAAGGCATTATTCAAATTCAGCTTCCTAATGTTGTACAAATGCTCATAGATGCGCTGTTTCAGGCATCTTTCTGTCCTTCCAATATAAAATGCAGGACATGCTTGACATACCGCCATGTACACAACATTCTTAGATGAACAGTTATAGCTGTCCTTAAGCTGGTATACTCTCCCATACATCTCAAAGTAATCAGTAACTTTAATACATTTACAAAAATGACAGAAAACACATTTTGACATACCACCAAGAATATTAATTCTACGATTACTTTCCAAGGCATTTTAAAGGTTGCTACCCTTCCTAAAAATAACATCAGGTTTTTCTTTAATCCTATTATTAATCAATGCGTCCTCCCTCAGAAAACACCAATTCTTATTAATAATATACCTGAGGTCATCAGCATCAAGTGAGAATGTAGTAATAAATCCACTATATCGGACATCCTCACTCAAATTAGGTTCAAGAGATAATTCACCTGAACCTAAAACAGAAGTGACCATACCATCTTCTAATAAATTAATCTGTTCAACAAGAGGGGCATCTCAAAATGGTGAGGCAGTATGCAAAAGGGGTATAAAAGACCCTCTCTTTTAATGCTAACCTCAGCACAAACCTCATTCACCAAGGGGAGTGGGTAACCCCTTTTCACAAACATCTCTGTTAATAAATTACATTCAAGAATGAAATCAGCCTCATCTGTAACCATTCTGGATGCCCTAACAAACTGTCCTTTTACAACAGCCTTCTTTTGATGGTAGGGATGAGCACTAGACCAGTGCAAAAAAGCATTGGAGTAAGTGACCTTTCTAAAAATCCTGGAGGTAAATCTTTCATTAACCAAATCTTTACTTAGTTTGATGTTCAAGTAGGAAATAGAGTCCACTTTAAACTCAAAAGTAAACTTTAAAAATTCAGTGAAATTATTCATATGCACAAACAAAACCTCTGCTAATTCTAAACCACCCTTCCAGACCATAAAAATATCATCCAGATAGCTTGTGTACCAGATTACATTATTCTTAAACAGGGCATCCTTAAACAGGAACTCCTTATTCCCAGTGGGGTCATAACTATGTTTGCAAAAGTAGCTCCACAAGGAGAACCCATTGCTACCCCAGTTTTTTGCAAGTAAAAGTCCCAATTAAAGATAAATAATTATAAATGTTTCTTTATTTTTTTTTGTTTTTTATTAGTTTGTGTTCTTCTTTGGCTTATTAATATGGCAAACCAGTTGAGAATATGCAGTCCTAAAAGCATCGTCCTAATAACAACACAACACAGAACGCTGCCATTGTCAAAGTCCAAGGTAGGCGCACTGTACAATTAATGCATAGATACTTTCATTAACTGACACATCTTTAAACATTCCTAGTGTATCACTGTATTTGGTTGGGGTCAAAGATTTCCAATACTGTCATTCACTACACTGCTTTTTACAGTATGCCCTGCTACTCTAACCATATCACTCCCCCCCTCCTCACAGCACTATCGATAGAAAGGTACCACATACACATAGTGTGATTTGACTCCCTAATGAAATATCAGCACTCAAAATTGCAAGTGTCGACAAGTCAAAAAGAAAGGATCAAAAATACAGGAGAAGACTGAATATTGAACATTGGTCTTCTCTTTTAAACTTCTTTTTTGCAGGGGTGGTGAACCGCCTGCACCTCCCAATGTGAGAGGCAAACTCCCCACACCTGCAAACTTATATACTAAATCTGAGATCACCATACCTTGGAGAAAAGTAAATATTCCAGAAAATGGCCATCTCAGACTTAATATATTATGTCCAATTTTTTTTCCCATTCAGTCTGCACGTTTTAGGATTCACAGTAGTGAGTCCTGACATTTAAAATGGTTACTATCGACGTTTTAGATTTGCCTTATGCTGTAACAGCATACTTTAAATCTGGTACCTTCCTTAACTTTAGGTTGAAGACCAAAAAAACAGGTCATGTCATTTCTCTCCGATGAGCTGCAGTCATTTTAAGTTAAAGGATACCAGTCCAGTAATTCTACCTTTAGCGTATGCTAGCTTTCTTTCTTCGCGGACTATGGTCCTTTGCACAGAATTGTTCCCTGATTTTCTAGCCTTCCTTACTGTTGCATTTTCACTTACTGTTTGCTTGTAAAGGTTTCTCAGGGAAAGGTATTTTAGCACGAGCCATCTGAGGGCAATGAATGTATAATGTCAGCACTTCTATTCACTTGTACATGTGCATTTCCAGAATTATTCTTATTTTATTATTTTAATTTTTTATTTATTGCTTTTGTTCACTAGGAAAATCTTATTTGACTATGCAAAACCTGTCTTTTAGCAAAAGCCGGGGGGAGAAAAGCTCCACATTCATATATTAGGAAAAATAATTATGTTACAAATAAGTGCATAAATTAAAACAACATTCTTTAAGGAGGTAATTGATAAATACGTATTACAAGCAGTGAAAGCTGATGTCTCATGTTAAGTGGGCAAAATAATAGTGGATTTGGTGCATAAAGTGTAAGGCCAATCTAGATGCTGGATGCTTTGTGATCAGAACTATATAGTTAGGAGCTGTTGAGTGATAAGAAAGATAAAAATGAAAGAGGTTGGGCTATGTCAAACTGTATAGAGAATGAAGAGGAGATATCAGAGTTGTGAGAAGTTAAATAAGGTAAGATGGGATTGGGAGGGGCAACAATCAGAGAGGTAAAGTTGTGAAAGTAATTTAAGGAGGTAGGAAAAAGGGAGATGTAAGGGTGAGAGAGTATTGAAAGAAAGTCGGAAGAAAAGAAGAGGGTGAAATAACATAACGGGAGGTAAATTAGGATGGAACAGAGGGAGAGAGAAACTAGGTGCAGAGGGTATGTGGGATGAAACTTTACACACTTTTGAACAGGCTAAATACTGACCACCTGACAACTGCATGCCATCTGAATCTAACCATGGTTACATTATTATTATTATATTATTTTTTTTTAGTAGCAGCCACCCTACTAGATGAAGGCATATATAATTAAATAAATAAACACCATAGTTGTTTCTCAGCACTATACAAAAACTACAATTCTATGGAAATAATTAAAACAAAATTTTAAATGCGTGTGTTAGAATGCAGAAGTCATACACACAGAATACTTGGGTACACTGCATTTGACTTTAAATAACTGCTTTCGTCTAAAGATACATATTTATTTTTCTGTATTTTCCTGCTGCCATTGTTCTCATGATGCTGAACTAGACGCCATGCTTTCATTAGCGCATAGTGTGGCTTTGCAAATGTAAAAAGCTATAATTTGCAAAGATAGCATAAATATGCATATTACTGTTTGTTTAGTAACCTGAAGTTGTTTTAACTTTATGAATTCCAACTTAGCTTTATGATTTTTTCTCATTATTTTTTTTCTGAAAGGTGAAACAATATGTAAGGGTGCTCAATATCAATTCTGAGCATGAAAGATGAATATTTATTTCCAGATCCACTTACTTATTTGTGATGTATTTTTAGAAACAATAATAGCATTCATTGAATCTGAACTGTTTCTCTTGCATAACATAATATTATTCCTGCCATATGGCAACCCTTAATTCAATTTCATATGATACATTAACTGAATCATTTTCAATTCTTCTCTTCTTTAGTTTCAGTTGCAGTTGATTTTACACTGCCTTATTTCCAGCAAGTCATAGAGATGCTTGTGGACTTATTCTTGCTGTCATTTCTGAGCTGCTAATATTTGGTGTAATTCCAACATTTGTAACTATATCCATTATATCTTTGTCAAGAGTTTGAATCCAGGCCATATTCACCCTTTAAATCTATACACACCAAAGATCTGCCTTCTTGAGCGGAAAACATATTATCACACTTGGCTGCTTGCCCCTTTTTTCTTTGTCCTTTAAAGTCACCCTTTCATAAAGGAGCCAGCATTTTTGTTTTATAATATATTAATAGCTGCTTAAAGAAGGTGGTTTTAGATGTCTTTAATTTGCAGTTTTTGTCTCACCGAGTTTGTTTTAATTTATTTTGTTTTGAAAAGAAGCATTATTTAAATCTCATTTCTGTTTTTAAAAACAAGACATGGGGCATGACTGATTTCTGATGTAACTGAACTTTACCTCATTACCTTAATAAGCAGAGATGGCTAAGTAGCAGAATAGGATAAACTGTAGTCTTAGTATGTTCATGGGTGATTTGTCACTAATATATACTGACTTTGTATGGATATACAAATAATATTGCTGTTATACTTATAATCACACGCATGCAGTTACAGAGGACTTCTGAAAGAAGACTGAAATATTCTGGTATTTCTTTTTTTGGGGGATTGTACGTAACTAAATCCATATCAGCTTTATTTTTCTAAATGTAGTTAGAAATCAGCCTGTTTACTGTTATTATCATCTGATTATTTATCTGATCTTTGGTAAGTGAGACAGTGGTCTGATCTTAAAAAGACCCATTTCAGCTAAATCCTGGTTAGAAATAATTATTTATATAATATTAGATAGAAACATATTATAAATATATTAGTATGTATGTATGTGTGTGTGTGTGTGTGTGTGTGTGTGTGTGTATATGTGTATATATATATGTATATATATATATATATATATATATATATATGTGTGTGCTTGTGTGTGTGTGTATCCATGTTTATATCTATGTCTATATCCATATCTCTCTCTCTCTCTCTCTCTCTCTATATATATATATATATATATATATATATGGGTGTCACTGAGGCGGCTGATTGAAAATCATCTGATTGAACATTGCCAACTTGTTTTCTGTACAATACTGTGAACTGTGGGGATCAGAGTTTGCCCTTTCTCCACTTTAGAGAGATCTCTGAGTTGATATATCTAATTACCACTGGGTATTGTTTTACCCTTTGGTGGTGGACTCAATGCCATTCAAGATTCCATCAAAAAGCATTGGAATATTCTGATAGTAGATGACAGTATAGCTAGGATAGTGGGACAGATTCCTTCTTTTACTTTTAGCAATATGTATAGCCTTAAGAGGTTATTGTGTGGCACCTCCGCACCTACAATTGGAGTTAAGACAGGTTTGGAGAGAACGAGTAAATGTGGGAATTGCCCACAGTGTAGTTTCATTGATGAATCCCATTATTTTAGGCACCCCATCACGGGACATCTATGGACCCTTAATTGTAATAGTGATTGCACAACTAGAAACGTTGTTTATGTGGCCCACTGTGTACAATGCTTTTCCTTCTATGTAGGAAAAACCAACAGGACATTAAAGGAAAGAATACGTGATCATGGGTATTGTCTTACCAGAGGGCAAGACTACAGTGCTTTAGCCAAGCACACTTTAAGGGAGGGGGATGCACATAGTTTTTTGTTTCAGGTACTACAGGTCATAAATATAAGTAGGAGATTGGGAGATATCGTGAACCTAACGGAGCAAGTGGAACTGAAATGGATTTGTAGTTGGCGGCTCATAGGGAGAAAGGTTTGAATGAAGTGTTATCCATCAAACCCCATCTAAAAGGTAGACCGCTTAGATAGATATATGTTTATTTCAATACATGTCACAACACTAGAAAAATTATTTAGCTTTTACAGATGAATTCTGTGGCATTTATGTTATTGTATTTTGTACTATTTATTTCCTACAGACATGTTTTTATCTCACAGCAATATGTTAGTTTAATGCATTTTTATTGCTTGTATATGCATTATTGTTGTGATGCACAACAGTTTCTTTTATTGCGCACTAGCACTTTAAATTTAACTTGTAATTGATTGGCTGAGCTTGATACATTGTTTTTAAATTCAGTATCTCAGTCGTCCGTTGTTTTTTGTCTGAAGAAGCGGCTTTTCAGTTGCCATGAAAGTGCTTACAATTAAAAGTTTTTATCCCTGAACTGAATGGTTTGTTCTTTTTAGATCTGGATTATCATTTTAAACTTACATCCTGCTGAAGTGGAGCTTTGAATTTGTTCGAGGACTGTTGACTTGAAGCACACATTCGTGACTTTATTTTGTTGCTCATCAGCTCTAGTTTTTTTGTTGGGTGATATTCATTTTATCTTCCTTTTTACATTCGGGTGGTTTATCAGATAGATATATATATATATATATATATATATATATATATATATATATATATATATATATATATATGCTTGTGTGTGTGTATCCATGTTTATATCTATGTCTATATCCATATCTCCCTCTTTTTGTTTCTCTCTCTCTCTCTCTCTCTCTATATATATATATATATATATATATATATATATATATGGGTGTCACTGAGGCGGCTGATTGAAAATCATCTGATTGAACATTGCCAACTTGTTTTCTGTACAATACTGTGAACTGTGGGGATCAGAGAGTTTGCCCTTTCTCCACTTTAGAGAGATCTCTGAGTTGATATATCTAATTACCAGGGGTGCAAGGGGAAGCCCCCATACACACCCAGGGAGTGGAGGGGTGCTTGCCCCATTGCAAAAAAAACAAAAATAATGCTGTTTTCTTTTTTTTGTTTTTAAATGAAGTAAAGATTGAGTAGCTTTCATTGATCTTCTGAAGATGTTCTTCATTCCACATTGCTGCAGTCCTAACTATTGGGTAGTCCGCTGTCCAGTCGGCCCGAATACCAAAGTATATGGCTGACGTCGGTCAGGGCGCATTAGACTGATGTGAGTGCGTGAGGGTACTAATGCGGAGGACCCACGTCATATCCTCAGTCTTTTTTGCCGCATGGTCCGATGCAGAAGCAATTTTGCGAGTGCTGGTTGGCGTTCTGAAAGTTTCTGAAGCCAGAGTTTCAGACCGAATCAAAGTTGGCTAAGTACCCGTTAGAATATTTTGTTTTTTCTTGCCTCAGTATTTAACCGGATGTCAGAAAAAGTGAATAACTGTATTTCTTGTGGGAAACAGATACCTCATAGGGATTACCATACTTTGTGTATACCTTGTTTAGGGCCTGAGCACGTTGTTGGATGCCGCTCTTGTGCTAGATTTAACAAACGCACTATTAAGAGAAGGTTAGACTGTGCCAGGTTAGTGTTTGGGAAGCGTTGTATAAAATGCCGCGGATACTCCGGAAAAAAGGACAAAACAGCAAAGCCTAGAGTGGAAGAACCGACAGTCCCAGGCGCCGGTTCTTTAGAAACTCAGTGGAGCCGGAGGTTTTGCCAGGTGTTTCTTTGGAGTCTCAGGGAGAGACTTTACTGTTACAGGATGTATCCTCTCAGGAAGTAGGCCAGGCTGAGGGGCTTCTCAGGTGGCTGTTCTTCCCTCTCTTCCTAAGGTGGTCAGAGCCTCCCCTTCTGTTTCCAAGGCTGCTTTGAGGGGCAGGCCGAGTTTTGCTTCAGTGGGGGTTTCTCCTAGTGCTTCAGGGTCTTTGCCTAAGAAACATATGCTTAAAATGGCAGAGGATTTGATTACTATGATAAGGGGTTCTATGCCCTCCTGATAAGAGGCCTAGGGTGGAACCTGAGTTTGAGAGTTTTGAGCACTGCTCGGAGGCTTCTGAGTCTTGAAGACTTGCAGGAGTTCCCTCCTTATTCTGATTCTGATGTGGATGACTCTACTCCTTCAGCTTTTTCTTTTCAGAGACTCTGCATTCCATGAGGGAGCATTTTAAATGGGAAGGTCAAGATTTCTCTGATTCCAGGAAAAGGCTAAGGGAATTCTTGTTTTACCCCAGCATAGGCCTTTAGCTATACCTCCTGTTTTGAATGTGGTGGAAGATGTTTTGCAGAGGCTTCCCTGAATCCTGATTCTTTGCCTCCTGCTCCAGTTAAACCGGATAGGTATTATAGGGTGCCTGAAGCTCATAAGTATCTTTTAAGAGTCCTAGGCAGACCCGAAACTGTCTCTCAGGGGCCTAAAGGTGTGAAGGCCTCAGTTGTTAAAAATCCTGTCCCTCCTGATAAAGAGGCAAGGGCTTTGGATAGATGGGGAAAGAAAGTGTATACTTCTTCCACTTTAGCCATGAGGGCGTTGAATTGTCAGTTTCACATGTTAAAATATCAGAATTATCTTCTTTCACAGTTGAAATCTAAGGTGGATGCTCTGGAAGGTATTGAGTGTAAAGAGTTGCAGGATTTAGGTCATGTGTCTGAACAGGTGGGTAAACATTCCTTGCAATGTGGTTTTGATGCTGTGCAGGCCTCCTCCAGGGTGGCTGCCACTGGTTCTGTTCTTCGTGCGCACGCCGGGTTGAGAGATCAGAATTTAGCTGGGCATGTTAAGACACGGATTTTGGATGCTCCCTTGCAGTCTGATCTGTTGTTTGGGCCTGTAGAAGCAGTTTTGAAGAAAATGGAGGACAAGGCTAAGTCTATGCAAACTGTTAAAGATTTTTGCAGGTGCAGCCTCCGAGTTTAGTAGAAATTGGCCTGCTAAGGGATGGACTGATCCTGCTTACGATTCCCAGTCTAGGGGTAGGTCTAGACGTGGTAGGCGCAGAGCTCAGGGTTGTTTTAGGCCTAGAACAGGGAGTTCCCCTGCTCAGACTTCTGGTGAGAGGCAGGGGTCAGTCCTTTCGTAAGCAGACCCAATGACCTGCCTTTTCAGCTGCCAGTTCATTCTCGCCTGGCAGCACGTTGGGAGGAAGACTGTCTCTTTCAAAGAAAATTGGGATTTAATTACCCAAGACAGATGGTTTTGGATATCATTCACCACGGTTACAGGTTTATTTCCATACCTTGCCTCCTTTCAAAGGCATGCCAGACATTCCTCCTCTACAAAGACAAGAGGCTCACAAGCAAATTTCTCAGTTACTCCAAATAGGGGCCATTCAGCCGGTTCCTGTGCCAGAAAGGGGCCTAGATTTATTCTCGCCTGTTCCTAGTAAAGAAGGGAACACGTGGAGACCAATTTTGGATTTATCTATCCTCAACACTTATCTGGACATTCCCAAGTTCAAAATGTTGACATTACAACAGCTTTTACCTCTGCTGGGCAAAGATCACTGGATGGTAACTTTAGATCTCAAGGAAGCTTACCTTCATGTGCCTATAAGACTAAGTTGCAGAAAGTATCTGCGTTTTGGAAATTCTCATTATCAGTTCTCTGCATTGCCCTTTGGCTTATCTACGCCCAGAGTATTCACAAAGGTTCTGGCTCCAGTGATAGCTTACTTCAGGCTAAAAGGAATTCAAATCTATCCTTACTTGGACGATTGCCTGATTCTGGCTCAAGAAAGGAAGACCTTCTACAGCATTTGGAATATGTCATAGCAGTGCTAAGATGCCTAGGGTATTCTGTGAGAAATAAAGTCCAGTCTAGTACCCTCTCAAGACATGTGCTTTCTGGGTGTGAGACTGAACACAGCAGCCCAGATGGCCTTTTTAACCCGTACAAACAAAAGAATCTTTCCAGTTACTTCCATCAACTATCTCTTCAGTCCGGGCTGACTGCAAGGACAGTCCTTCAAGCCTTAGGGTTCATGGCATCTTGTATTCTGGTGCTTCCCAATGCCAAACTGCATATGAGGAAGCTACAATGGTATCTCAAAAATGTATGGACACAGCACTGCCAGGATTTGGACACTGTCATTCAAATAATACCTTGCATTCAAAAGGAATTTTTGTGGTGGGCTCAGGAATGTCACCTAAACAAGGGACTCTCTGTGACCCGGCCAGAGCAGATTCTAACGACAGATGCCTCAGACATTGCTTGGGAGCTCATCTAAATGGAAAGTGGATACAAGACAAGTGGCCTGCCAGACTACAGCATCTACATATCAACATGAAGGAGATGTTAGCAGTCCAGTTTGCATTAATGGCTTTCAAGGAGTTACTTCTTCCAGGGCAGGTGTTGATTCTAACAGACAACACAACTGTCACGTGGTACATCAACAAACAAGGGGGCACACATTCTTACCCATTGTGCAGGCAAGCAATGATTTTATGGGAGACTGCGCTCAGCTTGCAACTAACTCTTCAGGCAAGGTTTCTGCCGGGAGCACAGAACTCCTTAGCAGATGTGTTAAGCAGACAAATCATGGATCCCCACGAGTGGAAACTGGATCTTCATGTATTTCAAAAGTTGACAGTGTCCTGGGGAACTCCAGACATAGATCTGTTCGCTTCTCCACTAAACCACCAGCTGCCAAAGTTTTGCACAAAGAGGTTTCATCACACAGCTTGGAAAGTGGATGCTCTTTCTTTCAGTTGGAAAAATCTTCATGTGTATGCGTTTCCACCTCTGCCTCTTCTTCCAAAGGTGCTTCTAAAGGTCAGACAAGACAAGCCAAGGATGATTTTAATAGCTCCAGATTGGCCTCGCAGCACTGGTACCCATTACTGAGGAGTCTGGTAAAGAAGCCTCCATGGCCTTTACCCTTGATTCCACATCTGTTGTCTCAGAAGGACGGTCGTCTGCTCAATGTCAAGCTTCACTCTTCATCTAACAGCCTGGCATATTCTGTTTTGAAAGACAGCAGGTCTCAACTTGCTCAACAAGTTTTAAATGTGATTATGGAAGCCAGAAGACCTAGTACAAGGAAAGTGTGAAAAATGGAAGAGATTTTTATTTTGGACTGCAGCAAAGAATTTGGAGATTTCAGAGCCTAATTTGAGTGTGGCTCTTCAATATCTTACTGAGTTATTGGACAAAGGTTTGTCTTTCTTCCATTAAGATTCATGCTGCAGCAATTTCAGCTCACTATGATTGTGACCCACCATTGTTTTCACATCCTTTGTTCAAGCAATTTCTTAGAGGGGCAAAGAATATAAGACCCCGTAGAGCTCCTACTCCTGCTTGGGATCTCAATTTTGTGTTGGAGAAACTTACTCTACAACCTTTTGAGCCTGCAGCTACTGCTGAACTGAAATACTTGTCATGGAAGACTGCTTTTTTGTTGGCCATTTCTTCTGCAAGAAGGGTTTCTGAGTTACAGGCCCTTATGGCGGTTGAGCCTTTTTTGATTTTTCATAAGGATAGGGTATCATTACGTACTAATCCTTCCTTTATGCCTAAAGTGGTTTCTAGTGTGGCTTTAAACCAAACTATTCATTTGCCTACCTTTTATGCAGATCCCTAAAATAAAGGGGAAAAGATTTTGCACACTTTAGATGTACACAGGCAATTGCGTTATTATTTGAGCAGGACTAAGGATTTTAGGCAGTCTCAGCAGTTGTTTGTTTCTTTTGCTTTGAGTTCTCAGGGCAAGCCTGTCAAAACAAACTATTTCTAGATGGATTGGGTGTTGCATTACATTTTGTTATTCCCATCATGGCAAGGAGATTCCAGCTGGGATTAGGCCTCATTCCACTAGGGCTACTGCCACTTCAACAGCATTTCTGAGGGGTGTGGCAACTAAGGATATTTTGGAGGCAGCTACTTGGAGTTCAGTGCATACTTTCTCTAAGCATTATCACCTTCCTCTCTACTCTAAGTCTAGGGCTGGTTTTGCCACAGCTATTTTGCAAGGCATGTTATCCGCTCCTGCTTCCTTATGATTTGCCAGCCTCCCTTACCTCTGCTTTGGGATTCTACCCAATAGTTAGGACTGCAGCAATGTGGAATGAAGAACATAGTACAGTTTTGTACCTACCATAAATGTAGATGTTCGAGGATCCACATTGCTGCAGTCCAATTTACCCTCCCTCCTTCCCTCTGTGTTTCGGGTGGTTGTGTAGGTGAGGTTATATTCTGCTTAATTTGTATATATATATATATATATATATTTTGGTGCTTTTGGTTTTGGCCTTATCTTTTCAGGGTCTTCTGACATCTGGGGCAAGAAAAGACTGAGGATATGACGCCGGTCATGCGCATTAGTACCCTGACGTCAGTCTAATCCTGAATATACTTTGGTATTCGGGCCGACTGGACAGCGGACTACCCAATAGTTAGGACTGTAGCAATGTGGATCCTCGAACATCTACATTTATGGTAGGTACAAAACTGTACTTTTCGATATTTTAGTGTTTGGTTTAGTGACACACGCATGCATGTATATGCGTGTGTGTGTGTGTGTGTGTGTGTGTGTGTGTGTATATATATATATATATATATATATATATATATATATGTAAAATATATGCTACTAACACTTAAATACAGAATGAACAGTACTGCGGTATGTATAATGTGGCTTAACACACAAATAAGATCAGTTGCTATACGTGGTGAAGTTCTTTAATGCAGCTACCAGGTGATATATCTTGACATGAGTGTGTGTATAAGAGACACATTTAGTGTTGGTAATCTGCTTGTAAAATATATGGCGATGTAAAGAATGCTGCATGTTGCTTAACGATCTGTTGAGGGCATTACGGCCAATCCCTGAGAAGGCATGATCAGTAGTATAACACTTACTGGCAGGACTGCATACTACTGCTGCTTACCTATAGGCACAAGTTGTTAGGTTTAGGTTATAGGCAAGCATAGGGCAATGCCCCATAATTTGTAACTTACAAAGCAGAGTACTGAGATTTTGATGTGCTCTCAGTTTTATTGAGAAATATTTTCCTGTTTGCAATATCAGGCAGTTGTGCTGCCAGCTGGAGAAAGGAGGATGACTCTACCTTATCCAGCTGGTTTCTGAAAGTTTTATGAAGTATATCATGTTTTAAGAAATCCATATTCAAGCCCCATGGTATCATCACTCCTTGTTTTTTCTGGTCACTCAAACTTCAGGTCCTAAAAATCTGTAGTGATGAAAAAGACAGAAGTTATGTTGTTTGTTGGTTTTATTCTGGTATAACCTGGCTATAATATCGTTCGCTCTGACAGACACCCAAAAAAAGGGGGTGACGTCGCCATCCTCTACTCCGATAGCCTAAACCTCTTACCATTCCCCTCTCCTATTGCTGACTTCCACCCAGCTGAATTTATCATCCTCAACTGCCACCTTAATCCTCATAAGAAATTTGCTGTCGCCTCCACCTGTCTCCCAGCAGGAAACAATCTACCCATCCTAGAGAACATTCTGTACCGGTTTTCTGACACCATACCTTACTAAACCCTTATCTTAGGAGATGTCAACATTGACTGGTCCACAACTACTACTGACTCTCCTGAAGTTAGTATCAACCTACATGGGTTCCATCAACTGATCTCATCCCCCACACGCTACCACAAAAACTCATGCTCCAGCTCCATAATTGACTAGATTCTCACCAAGTCCACCCATCACTACCACAATCCCACCACTCTACCTGAGTCCCTTAGTGATCATCTCCCTACATCTGTCTTAAGATACACCTCCCAATTCACAAACCCACCTCTTCAGAGACTGCCGCAAATTATCCAACTATAACATCTCCCAATTCAGCTTTAATCTTTCCAACATAGACTGGTCGGTCCTTAAACAAATACCTCTCAATGATGCTGTAAGCTTGTTCAACAGCATCTTCCTGAATACTCTACACTCCTTTGCTCCCTCCAGGAAGGTCAGAATAAAATTGAACCATGCCCCATGGCTCTCCAAGGAAACTAGGTCCTTTATCCAAGAAAGAGATAGAGTCTGGAAAGCCTGGACTACAACTAAACAACCACCACTCCTACTCAAATATAGACAACTTAGGAACCTTGGTAAAAAACAAACTACAAAAGCCAAAAAGTCCTACTATAATACCGCCCAGCTCAAAAGCAAAACCACCCCTCAAATGTTTTGGACTTCTCTAAATAACATCCTTTCTCCTGGTTGTCCCGCAAACCCCTCCCCTTACCCAAACACATCCCCACTGGAAACCGCTACCCTTCACAATCTTCACGTCCTTGACACCACCCAAAAACTCATACCCTCAAATGGTAGCACTACTGCCATACCTACCTCTCCCAACTCTACAAACCAAACTACCTTCACCTTCCACCCTGTTCCTACCTCCTACATCAAATCTCTTCTTCTTAAGCTCAAATCCTGCTCTCCCTCTACTGACAATCTACCTGCTACCCTCCTCAAACTTGCCACTGAATCTATTGCCTATTCTGTATCCATACTAATCAATATATCTGTTCAAGAATCCACCATGCCTACCTTGTGGAAATCCTTCTTCACTATTCCTCTTCACAAAGGTGGAAACTCCACTGACCCTGGCAACTACCGACCCTTTGCCATTATATCCCACCTCTCAAAGATACTTGAAAAATGCATTCACTCTCAGCTTCTGAACTACCTCCTCCAGCATAACCTTCTCACTTCCATTCAACATGGCTTGCGTCCCAACCACAGCACGACCACTGCCCTCCTATCCTTTACCCATACCATTGCCGAAGCCCTAGACAATAACAAACTCATATCCTGTCTTTTCCTTGACCTTTCCAAAGCTTTTGATACAGTCTCTCATACTCTGTTGCTATCTAACCTTGCTAAACCTAACCTGTCTTCTTCCTCCCTAGCTTGGTTCAGTAGCTACCTATCCTGTAGACAGCAATCCATCAAATGGCTGTCATCCTTTTCACCTTTCCTTCCTGTCCCAACTGGAATACCCCAAGGTTCCATCTTGGGTCCCCTCCTATTCAGTGTCTTTACCAATGATCTCTAGTCATCTTGCAATCAGTCTTCTCTCATCCAATACGCTGATGAAGCTACACTCATCAGCTATCTCAAATAATGTCTCCGAACTCCATGCTCTAACCCAATAAGCCTTTCTATCCACCGAGAAATGGCTATCTGATGATCTACTTATTCTTAACCCCAAAAAGACCAAACTCCTACTCTTCCTGCCGTGATCTCTTACTAACCATAAGTTCACATTTGCTATCAAGTCTTATAACAGCACAGTTATCAAACCCGATACCCACACAAAACTCCTTGCGGTCATCATAGATGATGAACTCAAATTCAACCTGCACATACTCCAATGTATAAAATAACTCACCAGAAACTGGGGTTACTTTATTGTAACAAGAAACTTCTAACACCCAATGCCAGACTCACACTGGTACAAGCATTCCTCCTACCCTCCCTCCTATATGCCACCCCAGTACTCACCAACATTCAAACCACAACCCTGAATAAACTCCAACAAACTTACCACAAAACCATATTCCTTGAAGGGTGCAGTCAGATGTTTAATTATTTGGAAAAGTGAAAATACTCTTACAGGATAGCTAGTGGGGTCTTGCACTTGTCACACAATTGAGCAGTGTATTCGTGGATAACATGTTTTTATTTTACTGACCTTAGTGAGGTATATATTGAGTAAAACCATGTAGTGAATAAAACAAGGTTCCTTTGTTCATTTCCTTTTACTTATTTATGAAACTTTTTTCCTCTTTGCACACTCTGTCAAAGTACTCGTAATGTTAGGAAAGGGTTTTTTCATAAGGTAAGGTAATGTAAGATATAGGGTTGATGGTAATGACAGGGGCAGAGTTAGAGTTAGGGTTAGTCCCCATTAGAAAGTTTGGACAGTGGAAGCGAGCCCCTTGCCTCTCCTTCTTAATGTTTGTGAATCCTAATCCTAGCCTTGCTCTTACCCTAAATCTTAACTTTCAAAAAATCTTTCACTAAAATTACCACTAAACAGAATATTTGCACATTTCACATACACAAGCACACAGCACAACACGAAATCTGTCCCCTTCTCTAGCCCTTACTCTAAACCTAACATGTAAACATTCACACACACACACACGCACACACGCACACACGCACACACGCACACACGCACACACACACACACACACACACACACACACACACACACACACACACACACAAACCCTCTCTCTCTTGTTTGGTGTTAAAACACAATCCCACTTACCATATTGCAAGCACTCAATCTTCCTCCTTTAGAAACCACCAGCACTCGACTACTTTCCTGGGACATCTTCTGGCACTGGTTTCTGGACTGCAGCCTATCCTCAGCTAAAAATGGAAAAATATTTGAATTCAGACAGTCAACTACTATTTTAAAAAAAGTAGTTGACTTTCTTGCTTTCCTTTCTCTTTGTTTTGTTGAGGTTCCTCAGAATATTTTGGGGATTGGGGAACAAAATCCAATATCTGTTCAACTTAATGTATCCACTGGGCTGTTTTAGGCTTACCTAAGCATCATCAAATTTGACCGGTTCCAGTTGGCAGCAACAAAAGCTTTTCCTCACTGGGCTACAACATGAAGAAACAAGGAGCCCTTTCTGTTTTCATCAGGTGACTGAAACAGACTGAATGAGGAAGACCGAAGGGATTAACTTTGGGAGAGAAAGCAGGAGCTGGTCAAACATAGGAATAGGTCTTAATTTATTAATGTTATTTAAAGTGTATGCATTTTTTTGAAGAACTCTGCCTGCCTCTGTCAGCATGTAGGAAGAAGATAAGGTGAGGTAAGTACTTAAGGAGTGTGTGTGTGTGTGTGTGTGTGTGTGTGTGTGTGTGTGTGTGTGTGTGTGTGTGTGTGTGTGGGGGGGTTCGATGATTTCATCTTGACAATGTCATCCTTGATGTTGTGGGACTTGGACATTCTGAAGTAGACACACACACACACAAACATATATATATATATATATATATATATATATATATATATATATATATATATATATATATATATATATATATATATATATATGGTTTCACTTCATATTGCTGAAATGCTGAAATATCGAATTTCAGCATTCCGACAGTATAAAGACGAAACCATTAAAACACTGACACCTCACAACCACAAAATCACAACATCGAACACACGCCATACAGCACACAACACACAAACCATAACATTCACACCACAAAACACTGAAAAACAACACAGACACACACCTACACTACACATATGCAGGGAGACAAGCACCCCTGCACCCTCCACACCCCCTACTTATATATACTAAGCCCAAGATCGCACAAACAGTAAAAAAAAAAAAAAAAAAAAAAAAAAAAATTCACACAGCCAACACACACACTCATACCCCCACCTCCCTACCCTGACCCACTCATACAAGTTACAAAAATACTCACGCACACTCAATCACCTTAAACTGCAGACACCATCCCAGCCGGACACGTCCGTACGATAACGAAAATGCATAAACGCAAATTCAACATAGTCCTATTCGGGATTATGCACTTTCATTATTTAGAGGTTTCGGCTTCATGGACACAAATTGCTGAAATTAGATATTTCAGCAATTCACATTTATGAAGTCAAACCATATATATATATATATATATATATATATATATATATATATATATGTATATATATAAAACTTCACGAAGAAACATTACCCAGCATTCAGAAAATAGCTTTTCACAGTTCAGTAATGTTTATTACATCCCAAAAAAGTCTGTTTTGGATATGAAGCCATTTTTGGCTATGGCAATATTTGCAGATGGGGAGAGACGATGAGAGATACAGTAACACTATTTTCATTGTGCATTTACTTTGCTGGTGACTTAATATAAGAGAATATGTATTGTTATGGGTCTACTTCTATTCGCTGACAGCCCATTTCACTGAAACCCATTTCGTTGACAGCTCATTTCATCGACAAACATTCTAGGTGGGGGCTGCGCCCCCCCACACACCCCCAATGTGGGGGGGCTGTGCCCCCCCCAACTATATATAACAACTCCACAGTTGCACAACAGTGGGGAGGGGGGCAAAACCCAGGTTTTTGCCTTGAATACTTTTGTCAATGAAATGAGCTGTCAACCAAATGGGTTTCAGTGAAATGGGCTGTCAGCGAATAGAAGTAGACCCATTGTTATACCTGGGTATTTCTGATTTGTGGTATTGGGAAGGACATTACTTGTAGTGTCTTTTGTTGTTAATGTGGGCATAGCTAACAGTTTCTTTGCTGTAGAAAGGACTATGATGTTAGTTTTAATTCTATTAAAAAGAAGCTTGTTGTGAAGCCATTTTTCACAGATTAGTGAACTTTGAATGCATGTTATATTCTAAGTACTGCTGGGTTTTGACAGCTTTAATTAAAAGAATATCATCTTCATACATATTTATGTTGTGATTGGGCAGATCATGTGTGATGTCATTATTAAAAAGTTACATTAAATGTGGCCTAGTACAGAGCATTAAGTATACGCCTTCCAGAGAGTCGACCATTGGAATATATTTGAAAGGTTTTGTCATGCAAGTAGTTTTTGACCTAAAGGATGTTATTATATCCCAAATTAAGTTATTTCAATTTATTGAGAATGAGGTTGTGATAATCTGTCTCTAAGGCATGAGTCAGGTTTATGAAGATGCCAACTGCAATAAAGCCAACATTTATATTCCTATAAAGAGTATCTAAGGAGATATTATAAAGGTAGGAAGATGAAGAGGGGTGCTTAATTCAGTGTCACAGTGCTCAATGTCATATACTTCTCTTCTCCCAAAGTATTACAATGTTTGTTTGACATGAGGTTCTCTCCAAGCTTAGTGCATATGTTGCTAAGGTAAGACCTGCTGGTAAACAAAAAGCTCCACAGTTTGCATCTCAGCTTTTAAGAGTTAACCTTAGTATTTTATATCTGCAGCAACAGGCATGTCCAGAGTATCAAACTTTCAAAACAATAGGCAACCTTCAATTGAAATGTGCTGAATAGGGGGTTGTCCCTCTTATTTTACTCATCACAGATTTGTGACTATTTGGAAATATTAACAGAAAAATACAACTGCAGCTACCAAAAGTTGGGAGTCGAACACAAACCAGTAAGGATCAAAACGAAGAACAGTCCAACTATCATGGTACGAAGCATGCACTTTAATAGAAATGAAAAGAAAACAAAATATAATACAGATAAACGCTTTCAGATAAAAACCCTTCTTCAGATCTACATAGTTGTATGTGTAAGAGTAAGACACATTTCCCTCTACTGATCATCTATAATATCTTTATTTAAACATTTACTGTATGTTATTTTTACCTTTATACTGTATTTTTTTATATCTAATATTGCCTTATATATTCTGCTTATTACTCTTTTCTAGTCATTCATTTCTGTAATGACTTCAGTTATAAAATCTATTGTTTGTGGTTTAATGTAATGCAAATATGTTATTGCAATGATCTGCTGTAGAAAATTGTGAAGTCCTATCTACCTGAAAGTTGCTTTCTTTATACTACAGATAAGCTATAAAATTTTACTGAAGGTTTGTTTTGCAGAATTTGCATGATTTCAACCTCACATACTTTTTCAAAAGCTATTTGCTCATACTTGACGTCTTTAAAACATTAAATTCAGTATTTTATGTCATTGCCAAATAAAATGAATTCAGCTTATGTACAAACAATTTTACAACTGGTTATACCTTCAGTCATTTTTGCTAATGCTGATGGTACAAAGGGACACCCGTTCTCATGTAATTTTTCTTGCAAGGCTTCAATCCTTTTGGAAGACAAACTGACAATTATAAATTCTAAGTTATTCTTATAACTGGCTTCATGGAATTGCTGTATTCATTCCATTAACTGCAGTAATTCTGGTTCCATGTTTGATTCTGGTTTATTGCCTTTGTGGCTTTGCTGCACGACACTCAGGAGATGACACTACTTTTTCTGCCCATGTCCTGAACTTGTTTTCTTCTCCTGACTGACTCTGGTGCTCGTCTACATTCTGACTGGATGCATATGTCTCAACAGTCCAGATTTTTGCATCATATTTTTGGTCTGAACTGCATAAAATTTGTTTTTTTTAGAAAATCACAGCAGATTGATGTCACTAAATAATGACATATATTTGAGTTTCAGAACAAATCCTGTTATTATAGCAACTTTATAAGTTTATAAGAGCAATATTTAAAATATTTCTTTGCTCCCCCATTATTTTAAACTTTGTCGAGATTTCTTGTGCTCAGAGGTTGAGCGGGTTGACTGGAGGTTATATGAAAAAAGAAATCACCAGTGGTTGGTCTTTGGATCAGAACTCAGACCTGTTTGAATGCACTGGTATTTTTCTAATTTGGATGACCTTTTCAGTGGATGGAATGCTGCTGCTCTTAAAGTAAATCTCTGACTGTACTGTCTCCTCATTGACCAATTACAGACCTTTCTTCTTCTGACTGGTTAGGATGGCAGAGCAAGCTTTTATCATAAATATTCAGAGAAATATAACCCTGGTGCTCAACTGTATTGTGTGTGTGTGTATGTGTGTGTTATGGGTATAGTCAAGATGAGCTTGCATTCATATCAGTAAATGTTTTTTAGTAACGTAAAAAAAAAGTGAACATTGCATGAGATTGCAATGCAGCCGGATGTGGGAATTAGGTCTATATTAGAACCATGAAAAGTCAGTCGCGAATGGCTTTTACATCGAAAATGCTGTTTGTTGAACTTGCTCTTGTGCATGCTGCACCCCCACCCCCCACACTGATTATATATACCAACTCCAAGATCACACTACAGTGAGGAAAGGACACATTTTCCGATCTTCACTGTACCGCTATCTCACTGTAACAGTTCATTGATGGCATTTTCGATGTGAAATGCCATTCGCTGAACTGACTTTTTGTAGTTCCAATACAGACCCTGGGAATTTGCACTCACCTCACTGTTGTACAATCTCGCAGTTAGTATATATAATTAGCACAGAGGTTGGGGAGGTGTTGACTCCCTGCAAAAACATTACTTTTAGTTTGTATAGTTTTCATTCATTTTAGATTCGCTGTAAATTGATTTCTCTTTTTTATTCACTCTTTTGAGTGTTTATTTCATGAGACTCCTATATATATATATATATATATATATATATATATATATATATGCACACACATATATATGCATATATACATATAGATATCGAGATTTATACATGTTAACTGTCTTTCTTTGACTAGTACGTGCAACTTCACAGTTATGTAATCACTGATCAGCATAACATTGATATCTAACTTATAAAACCTTAATACTGATTCTTTGAAAATAGACTTGACATTCCAAATCCTAAACTGATGGTATCAGAAAACTTAACGAGATTAGTAAAACAAGATTTAGATAATATTTGGTAGAATTTGATATTATTTAACATTTTTAGTTGAGTTGTTTAATGATCCATTATTAATTGTTCTAATAATTTCTCCAAGATGCACTTTAATTGGCTTATGTTAAGATAGAGTATGTCCCTCATCTACATGAATGACATGCACCACTATCCTTAACTGAAGTACAAAATAGCACTTTTCAGAAAGATTATATAAAGAATTCAATACTTACTTCAGTTCTTCTTTTACAAAGTTTGCAGATGTAAACAGTATATAGGTTTGATCACTTCCAGTGCAAGTATGGTTCTCGTCTGTAGTTTGAACAAAGTAAACCTGAGTCATAGCTTTCTTAGGGCAGTGATTGCTATCAGTACTGTATATAGAACATTTATAGGAACTCGGGCGTTTTGTGGGACAGTACATGGTTAATTAACAATATCCACTCCTCTGGATTGCCTCATTACCATCTGCTATGGCTGGCAGAACTGCCCACCACACCGATGCACCTGCTAGTTGAAAATCACTGCAGTAGGGCAGTCTCTGAATCAGAAGGGGTTAGAATGGGGGAGGGGAAAGCTACTCATAGCAAAGCTTACCATTTGCTGCAACTCTTTGTGAATTGTATACAAAACTCACAAATTTTAGATGTTGATATAAAGTTCCTGACAAAGAAACCAACTACCCAAAAATGATTCAAAAGAGGGACGTCAGATATTGATGTCATAGAACTCCCTATTAAAATATCAGAATTATTCTGTATTGGTTGGGCAAGATTGGAAGTTTGAAACAGGTTAATTTCACAATAAAAAATCTGAAAAATTTAACTTAACTCTACCAAAATAGTATGTGTTGAAATTTGTTTAAAAAAGTTTCAGACAAAGAATGTATAGCCAGATAATTACATTATATGGGTCTATATTAAAAACGCGAACGTTTACTTACCCGAACACCTAAATGCTGACACGTCTTCATCGAACAGCAAAAACATCGATTGTCCTGAAGCGTGAAATTCAAAACGTCGATTCGTCATGGTTGGCCCTTCTGCGTTATAGCTCCGTAAGTTAAGTGTATGATAGTTATGGACCATAGGGTTAGGGTGCGGGTTAAGGTAAGTGCATAGATGGTAATGTATATTAGATTTAGTGTAGGGTTAGAAGTGGGGTTTTATTAAGTGTATGTGTGTGGATTATTCAGTTTGTTTGGGTATAGCTTTTTAAGGTAAGTGTGCGATGGTTACAGACCTTAGGGTTAGGGTGCGGCTTAAGTTAAGTGTATACTTGGTAGTATATGAAAGATTTAGTGTAGGGTTAGAAATAGGGTTTAGTTTGGGTTAGAAGTAGGGTTTTGTTTAGTGTATGTGGTTTATTTAATTTGTTTGTGTAGGTAGTATGTAGCGGGTGGTGGGATGGGACAACTATGACATTTCGATTTTTGAATTTTGCGGTTTAGGGTGTTTGGTGTATTTGCGATTTGCGGAATATGTGTCGGCGTTTAGGTGTTTGGGTAAGTAAACTTTCGATATTTTGATAGAGACCCACATTATACTACTAGTAAAGATTTTCTCCACATTTTATAGAAAATTGAAGAAAAGACATGCATAATAACAACAGGAAAACAGTACAAAAATGTTCTGAGCATCTAGCATCTTGAAATTCAAAACTTCCAATTAAATTTAGAAGTGTCAAACTACTATAAGATCTGGGAACAGCTAATTCATTGTATGATGTCATAACTGATTTAGGAAATCTGATGAAGTTTCAAATCCCTTATGAATAGACAAGGACAAACATTCCTTTGATAATGGGCAACATGGGTAGCTTGTAAAAAAAAAACTACAGGGAAAATGTTAATTTTATTTCTCTAGATCCCCCCAAAAACACATCAACCTGGTGTAAAATGACCTTTATTAAACAATTATCATTCACAGAATTTATTAACTGTGAATTTATTACTCCCAAAGATAGCACAACTTAAAACATAACAAATATAGTAGGCAGCATCACCCGCTCACCTCCATCCCACCACGATGTAAGCAGCATTAACTCAACAGCTCATTTACTCAAACTTCCCACCAGAAGAAGTGTGACACCACACACTTCAATAACCAACCAACCATGTTGTAAAATCCAAAACATAAACACCAGAGGGGGAGCAGAAGAGGGCCATTCCAACCCCTCTTCTTTGCCTGCCAACACACACTCATACAAAAAAAATTTACAAAATGTTAGCTTTCCCAAAAGGAGGACAGGGAGGGTGGGCAGCAATTTCACACTTAAATCTGAAGTCTCCACCCCACAGCAAGTTAACCCCTCCTTACTATTACCTCACTTCCTTCCGAATCAGCCCTTCTCCTTAACCTTAACCATTGCTTGTCTGTAACACCGCAAGAAACTTTCATCTACTTAACCCTTAATCTTCCCTGACCACCCCCATCTCCCCAGTCCTACAGGATTCTCTGAACAAATTAGTTCGTATCCAAACTGCATTTATTGCAATCTTGATAAACATAGAACATTTTTAAGATTTTCTGTCTTACTAAATCTAGCTGAATTAAAAATCAACTAATGCAAATTAGGATGCTTCATATTGTAATTCTGAGACCTGTAATTGCATGTTCTGGAATTAAGAAAGTAAAATAGGAAACTGCAGAAGAACAGTGAATGTTGACTATAATTGTTCTCTTTTAGAACTGATTTTGTAAGAGGAAAGCATTAAGTATTATTTAAAAAAAAAGTAATTAAATATTATTTAAAAAGGGTAGATAACACAGATGGACAGGAGAAGAATTGTTTTGGTAAACTAATCTGAGAGTGGTCTGTGTAACTCTAAGATGTGTGTTGTGATTTATTTCAAAGTTCTATTGCAAATGATTTATTCTGTTGTTTGTTCAGGTTCTCATCTTTTTTGGGGGGGGAGGTGTTATGCATTATTATCAGCTGAAGTTTTACTTTTGTAACAACCGTATCTGAGAATTGAAAAGTCATTTTCTAAAGTGATCAGTATAATGATTTGATAAAGAAGAGCTATGGTAATCTTGGTAACAGTGAATAGAAAAAAATACCCAGAGCAAAAGAGTTCAAAGTAAAAGAATGCTGTCTGATTTACCTAAAAAGTATCTGCATCTTAAGATTAAAGTTTGCTGGTAAGGTTACTCAGTGTGCATAACTAAGTGAGGCAATTGCATATCTGTGAAGTATCGAAGGACAGGAATCAGAAAAGGGAATAAATATCTTATTGAGGGAGGTATGGAATTGCACATTGTTGGGGTGAATTCCAATATGGTTAGTTGAAAGGAGATTGATACAAGAAGTCATAACCACTGCTTTGATACTGAAATAGACAGGAAGAGGGAGGAGGTGACATTAAGCAGGGAACAAACATTTTTTTTCTTGCTGAGCTATGTGAAAATGGAGAATTCGATGCTTGCTGGATTCTAATTATGTATTTATTTATGGAAGTTAAAGTTCTTTTGAGGGTTTATAAAGACAGGTCCAGATGAGAGTGAGGAAACTTTGCTGCATGTCTTTGTTAGCCAAGACTCAGCAGGCATGATCCACTGTAACTGTATACAGCAACTGTACAGGGCATATATAAATTATTAGTTGCCACCAGTGGCATAGCAATTGCCTCACTCTGGTTCAGCCAGCTGTGCCAGCCACAGAGAGTAGTGAGGCAAGAGCTGACAGTACTGTTTAAACTCTGCATGTATTGCCCCTCATCTGCCTATTGCTACCCAAAACATACTTGTTTATTCTCTTTCCACGTCTCATGTAATGTAGATATAATGTTAAGTTTAGGGTGCTCATACAGTTTTTCATCCTGGGATGGCCCTGCCCATAAACTGATGATTAAAAATAATTCAGAATGCTCACTTTCTGGAGTTGTGTTCTCATACCGTACACATTTTCAGCAGTAGTTGTCGCTAAAATTAGAACAGGCAGGGCCCTCTGCCCTGGTAGTGAGACGATCCAGAAAGTATGAAACCATAGTGGTGGGAGATTGGCTTAATGGTTAAGGTCTTTACCTTACAGACACAAGGTACAGGATTTGATTCTTACTTGTGGTAATTGGCTAGACTTAATATAACCCACAAGGACAGTTAGTCTAGTATGAACTTCATCCATAGGAGAGTGTTGTATGACACACTTTTATGCCATGCAGTTGCCCAGTAATGTGTGTAATGTTGTTGTCTTTCGGCTTTTCCCGGTTAGGGGTCGCCACAGCGGAACTCCGGTCCGCTAATGATTGGCAGTAGATTTTGACGAACGCTGAGGTGCCAGTTCAACGTTCAACCTTCAATGAAGGCATGCCCATTTACGCATGTCTTTTAAATGCCCACCCAACTGCGGGGAGGACATGCAGACTCCACACAGAAGGCACTCCCCGCACTCCAGCCGAGAATCGAATGGGAGAACCTCTTGCAATACACATCCTTTTTTCTTATTTTGTTTTTTGTTTTTGCAATCAGGAGCAGGACATAACATGACAATACATGGTTTTTACTTGCTTTCTGGTAGGCCATTTTATGGCTCTTACATCATGGTCATGTCGAGAGAGTAGATTGTTTCTGAAATGGACATTCCCATCCTTCAAGTGCTAGCATGGCACTTTAAATTGGGAAGGTCTTGCACTTTTTTTATTTACTCCATGAACTAAACACAGATGAATCCAACACAGGTTGAGAACAAGAAAATACATAGCACTATTAAAATTTCCAGCAGTGTTTTGTCAGGTTTTCTATTTGCTCAAAAATAGGATCAAAGTAAATAGTCTAAGACTACATTTTAAACTAGTCTCACTAACTACGATTTGAGTTGAATTAAATTCATTCATTGCCAACCAGTATGAAACAGCAACTGTAGATATCCATGTAAGTATTATTAAGTCTCAAAATGCACCTGCATTGACTCTGTTATGCACGATGCACGAATGCAGGCATAGATTTATGGAGTGTGTATACCATCTGTTCAAACTTTTATTTATTGAAAAGTTTCTGAAATTATACCAGGTGCTGCATTCTTATTGATAGCTTAGGCATGCTAATTTTTAAAAACTTCTTACTTGTGTAATTTTCTTTTGACAGAGTAATTTCTGACAACACCAATGTCTGTTTTCATTATTGGCTTATTGCTGAGGGTAATTTGGTATTACTTCAAATAGAGTTTGCACAGTCATTACCATTTCAGATACATTCATTCATAAAATCAGCAGGAGCTTCATTATACCATTTTGTTGTATGTGTTCTAGAATTAACTGTTACAACCACGTGAAGCTGTTTTATGTTACCTGCCATCTTGTACATTGGCACAGTATGTTCTCAGAAAGGTAAACTGCATTAAGGCTGTCTTTTGGGCTCAGCTCTGTTTTTCTAACTTACTTCAGTAAATAGCCCAGGAGACATAAAATCCTATTCTTTTTTTCAGTTATAAATCAATTTATCTTTCTACATATCTACATATACAGACATATATCTATCTATATATATATATATATATATATATATATATATATATATATATATATATATAATTTGTTTTCACACAGCCTTATTTTACTGACATTGACTGTAGTATGAGTGTTGACATGGTGGATCAATAAACCAAAATATATGGGTATTTACAGTGTACTGTGATGATGATTCCTTTACTGCTAAATTGTCCACCACATTTCCTCCATAAACAATGGTCATTCCTTCCTTGTGCCAATGTACTGATGTCAGCAGCAGTCCTAGCTGAGGCACACATCCCAGTATTAGAACTTGAGTAGTAATGTGCCTTAATCCCTGTAACAAACTGCTGTTGGACTCACAGCCTAGGTGCACTTTGGCTTTACTCTGCATTCTCAGCAAACATGATGCTGTGGGAGTTTTATGCACAGACCACGCTGTCATCACGAAACTTTCTTAGTATTGGCACTGGCATATCTGATGTATCCCACTCTGCTGTTGAAATACAGAATGTAAATCATCACTGTTCTCTTACGCTTGACAATTAATAACTGCAGATAAAGAAAAATGAGCTCTCTAGAATTGTTAACATTCCTAATGTAATCTGAACCATGGATCTCAAATGGGCAACAGGTCAAGAACAAACACTGAACATCTGGTGTAACAGAGAGAGCAGTCTCAGCTGAGTAATGTATACATTCAGATCCTGCGTTATTCCTTTAAGGAGATATGATTTGCTAGTCTGAAGAGATGTGGCTAGTCAATAAAGAGTTTGTTTATATGATAAATAAACAAAGTAGAACAAATGACAAAGTTATTATAATAAAAACTCGGAGAAAAAAAAACAGCCCACATACTGCTGTGCTTCCTGAAGGAGCCAAAACAGCAAATGTTCAAAAACAAGCTCAAAAGTCACCTTCCTTAGGAACAAGCCATAAAACAATACTGTGAATGACCACCAGCCAGAATTAAAGGAGTAAATAACAAAATCCACTTTTGATGAAGTCCTATAATTAATGGACGAAAGCACAAAACCGTTTTATTGTTTTTAATATTAAAGTGGATTTTATTTACCCCTTTAATTCTGGCTGGTGGTCATTCACAGTATTGTTTTATGGCTTGTTCCTAAGGAAGGTGACTTTTGAGCTTGTTTTTGACATTTACTGTTTTGGCTCCTTCAGGAAGCACAGCACTACATGGGCTAATTTTTCATTTAGTATGAGTTTCTGGCTGGCTGCACGTTCACACTCTATTTTCTTTGGTTTTAACGTTATGTAATGCCACCATGGTGATTTGCTCATGAATGGTTGTGTGTGTGTGTGTGTGTGTGTGTGTGTGTGTGTGTGTGTGTGTGTGTGTGTGTGTGTGTGTGTGTGTGTGATTGTGTGTAAATGCATGCACAAGTATGAAGTAAGTGAACTGTGAGTGTTGGAGGGGATTCAGAATTGAAGTTTTCCTGTCTCATTAGCTGATGGAAAGTCATCCATGCATGCATGTATTTACTATTTCTAACTGACTGTGGACTGGTAAGTGAGAGTATCAGAAATACAGGTTTCAGTTATGTGATGCAGAAATGCTGGTTAGTATCTACTTTTGATGTTAACAGCTGGCCTCTGTCATGGTTATTATACTTCATATCTGTGGCCCTTTTGTGATTTTCAACAAAAGTATGTTGAGATATACCAGTTCTCTGCAGCATGGCACTCTGCCTGCCCGCTATATATTGACCTTCTGTCGGTTATAACACCTTTATCACAATTTGTTGTAATCGTTATTTGAGCTGGGAACAATGTGGACATTATTTCTTTAATTTTCCACACAGTTAAGCATCAGAGGTGCATACAGAAGATCACTAAAGATTGTGTGGGGTTTGGGGACAATATGGTCATTATTTATTTAATTTCCCCACAATCAAATATCAGAGGTCAGCACAGAAGATCATTATAGCTTGTTTCAGGGCAGTGTACTGTGTAGGGGCAAAAGGTTGGAACACATTACTGTGACTGGGAGGAAAGTGAAAAAAAATATAGCCATAGCTATCTTTTGGCACTAGGGGGAGGGTGGCATGCTGTTAACATATTTGTGATACCAAGAGGCTGAAATATTTTAGTGTGTTCTAATTGTTTTCCTCAGTTTTGCCCCATCAGAGGGAAACATAAAAGGTGCCTGTATTTTGAGTGTTGGGAGTGAGGAGGCATGCTCTCTCTCTCTCTCTTTCTCTCTGTCCTGGTCCGCTTCAATAAACACATCACACAGAATGTCATTTGACGACCTTTATTAAATTTCCATAAGCCATAATTTGTTTACCGATATTTTTTAATTACAACCAACACATGGTACAGTTGAGCATAACCTCCATGTAAGGTTAACTGGGACAGCGTGACCCCACTCATCCTGACCCAGTAAGCAGCATCCATACCGCCACTCACTTATTTATGAAGCAGCATACCACCACTCACTTTATTTACTATATATTGAATTACACATCTGACCAAATAAGCAGCTTACATCCATTCACTTATTTTATTTATCAAGCAGCATCCAACTGCTCACTTTCCTTCCTAACTCATTGAATTGAACATCCAATACCAGAGGGGTAACAGAAGAGCACAAGCCTGCCCCTCTTCTCCATCCACCAACCTGACCAGGCTGTTTCCCCTCGCTTCGACTAAACTCCTAATAACCTAATCACCATTAAAGTAGTAAGCCAAACATCATTTGGCATACCCCATCCTCTCCAAACCAAATTTGGCCACACCACCTCCCAAAACCCTATCACATAAATAACAAAATAACCAGTTGCCTAAACAGCTGAATGCAAACCATGGATCCCTGTCCAATGCTAAATTAAACCATAACCACTAAGTATGAGCTAAATGCTCACTTACCTAACTACCAATAAAAGCTACGTAATAATTCCCAGGTCACTACCAGCCATGTGAACAACCAAACACTAAGCCCACTGCCACTTGAAACCATGCAGAGGCAATTGCATACCATCATGCCAAAGTGTAACCGCATTTTGCCATCCAATTAATGTAATAACAAGATGAGATCTCTTCAAATTTCAATTTAACAGCAATCCTGCCATCACACCAACTATCAGTTATAGGCAGTAAGACATTTAAATGACCATCATGGCATTTTAGCAGCATGACCACCACAAGCCATACCACTTCCATATTAAACAAATGAAAATGAACCCTAATCCCCAACAACTCCAGCTGAACCTCTTAAACCAGCTTAACATGAAAACTCCAAATATTCAACATCCCCTCAATTGCCCTTCCTTCCCTCTAACAAAGCACCAACCCCTAACTGAACCACATGCCTCATTTGCCAACAAATGGAAAATCCCCATCAACCTCCCTATCCATCTGCCAAAAGACCTGAACAGGCTGATTCCCATTTAATCACTAAAACAAAATGAGGCAAAACCACACAAGCGCAATGTACCCCCAAAACCTTAGAAGCGCCCAACCGCTCACTTCAGTATCGCCAAAACAAAACAAGGTCAGTGACATGCCATCACCTGACATGCCTTGTCTGACAGCACCAACAAACCATAACACCATCATATCAACCAAGTGAAATTGGGCCCAATTCCCCTGACTTCCTCTGCAAAACAATGATGCCTGCTAAATTGAAACCAACATCAAAGTCCCACATCCCTTCTCCAGTCATCCTACCCATCTGACGGAAAAGCCACAAAGCTATGCATCTCAAAAGTATGACCCTACAATCTTGTCACATTTGCAAACCACTGTAAATCCCTATGAACAATTGAACAATGCAACTCAAAAAAAAAAACTCAACATCCATAATCCACTGCTTACCCTTGGTTGTCCCCTTTAAAGCTTTCCTTCCACTGTGACACTCTCACAGCCGATAATAAAACAAACCTTAAGTATCTGTTATGAGTTCCAAGACTTGCCCTGCTTAATTCTTATAACTTCAGCCTGGACATTGAAACACCTAGTTCCTAAATATCCCAAACACTCTCATATCTGCAATACCCCTCAAACCCTACCTACTCTTAAAGACACACATATATAAGATACAACGTATCAGTCCAAGGCATACGTCTGCTTAAACAACAAAAATCAATTCCCCATGTCTCCCACATTTTCCTACCCCTGCTCAAACATACACACCCCTTGTATTGCCCTGTCTGCCTTTCACACAGTCATAAAGCCCCACTCATTATTACTTACTCCAATGGAGACCATTGCTAATTCCTAAAACACAAACCCATCTACCATGCCCACCAAAATGTGACCCAACCTCCTATTATTGTGACTCCAACCCAAAGGTGGACAACCCCACACCTGTCTGACTCAGCCCTTGACATACCTCATCGTTGTGTGTACACCCAACCCTCCTATCACACCCAACCCACACAAACTCTTAAGCAGCTATTACGATGGTTACTTGCAACCTCATTGTGTGCCACTCCAGTGGCAGGAACATCCATCACATCAGAATGTGTCATCTTTCAAAATGCACTTCTGTCAGGCCACTGCATGAAGCCTTCTGCAAAAGAAAAGGAAAACAGTAAGTTCTGTACGCACACTTACCAAGAATTCTTCAACACTGAGGCACTGCCAAGGCCCCCAAAAATCCTTCTCAAATCCCTTTGCTTCTAGGGATAGAACATACTGCAGAAATCTCTGCCAAGGTATGGAAGAGGGTTCCCCCCTCCTTCCCCCAGGATCTTTATTCAAATTGCTATAAATCATAAAACGCAAAGGATTAAAGCTGATGCACCTCTTGCATATTTGAAACATTTTACCATTTAAATGTTTCGGCTAACTTGCTAACAGGAGAGTGCCATGACCACATTCTCGATTACGATGCTCCCAAGCATACCAAACCATTCCCTGACAGACAGCCCGACCTCCCAAATATCTTCCATAAGGCCCCCCCAAAGCTATTGCACTGAGACACTGTGCACCTGCATGCATACACATGAATCTCCTCTCCCCAGACCCCACTGAAAACAGGCAACCAGTCCAGATACACTTACTGCAAACAGACAATAAAATTTATCTGCTGTAACTTGATGGCTATGCAGACACTGCTCAACCACAATCATATTGATAACATGACAGCCCGAGGGCAATTACCACCCTATCTCTGTGATCCACTGCAACCACCCTCACGAAATCTGGCAATTTAGTGAAAATCCAGACCGTTGCAAGGTATGCTTCCTTGCTCCTACCACATATGCTATTAAACCCCTGCCATACCTACCCTTCCTCCATGGCCATGAACATCATATGCCGCATGTGTAGTGGAAAAACAAAATCACCAATCGCTGGCACCCCCTTTTTCTTCCCTGTCTTCCCTTGGTTAAATTGGACAGACCCATGCCAGCAAGCACCGACACGCTCAGTATAAAATCCAAAGCAAACACTGCTGAGCACCCCAAAACCATCAGAAGCTGTGCTTTGAGCAAAACCTAAATGAAATAACCAAAAACCAAAGAAACTGACATAACATACATGATTTTACACTACCATTTCAAAGGTCCCCTGAGCTACACCATGAAAATAATCACACCTGCCAAGGTTTGAACTTGAGACCATGTCAACTATAGCATACTGCATTAAATGACTAGGCCACTCAGCTGTGGGCTCCATCCCCCAACTCGCTGACAATGTCCAGAAACCGCATTTTTTTATGGAACAGATAAACCTCTTGACCTAACTGAGCAGGCCATCCAGTAAAATACGAAACCAGAAAAGCAAAAACCTGAGGCAAAGACACTTCTCAAACACTGTTCTCCCTCATCCAGAAAGACTGTGGGAGAACCCTAGCTGAAACATATATTCTTTTAAAGACCTGAAACCTAAGGCTTAGCTGAATGACCCGTTGTCATAACCTTGGTCCCCCACTTCCCAAACCTAGTTTGACCATGGGGCAAACCCACAAGTCTAACCTTCTCTCATGACCTTCACCCCCATCCCAATGGGATGCTCTCCGCAGTGCATGTGCTAAGAGCAAACATGCCTGACAACCTGCGAAAATCACTACCACCTGGTACAGTAATTGACAGGAGGTAACCACATTGTACAATAATTGACAGGAGGTAAAAATCACAACTCACTACCACCAGTGGCTGCACTAAAAGGAACAGCCTCTCCACTCTGGCACTAGTCGAGCCCTTCTCTCTCTCTCGCTTTTTTTTTTTTTTAATAACAGGACAGATGTATAAACATTCATATAAAGTAAAAAGGGGAGATGGTGTCACAAATCAATTCAATGTACAAAGTCAATGCAGCACATATAAATGTGACAAGACAGCATACTCAGACCATGCACTGACGAGTCAAAGATATTCACCAAATGCTTACACAGCCACTTTCAGTTTTCCCAGCCCGGCACATGGATACAGCAGTGAAGGAAGCAGCCTTATCAAGATCAAAAAGGGGGTAATTGTTCCTGCGGTGTACAAAATACGCCCTTCCCATTAATCCAGGCAACTAACAAAGAGGTACATTTCAATTCTGTTTTTCTAGTGAAGTGCCACCACACCACCTCCGCAACCCTACTCAAAAGTGTAGCAGTTAAAAACACTGCTTTTGGGTGTGCAGCTACTTTAATTGTTTGCCAATGTTTGCACAATAAGACTGGCAGCCCTTTATTTACAGTCTGTAACATGGACACGTATACAACAACCTTGCTTACCTTTTGGCCATAAAGTGCCCTACAAACAACTCCACTCATGTGTCAACCAATTACCAACATCTCATCCCACTCAAGCATATCACTTATGAACCACCAATACAGTCAGTGTATATACTTGAAACATTTAACGTTTTAAGTTAAGACCAATAACTTACGATTGGATATCAAAATCAACCTGTCATCAAAACAACCTGATCTGTTAAGTCACACTAACATGATAACAAATCAATGCCATCAATCATAAACACCCCCAGGCTTGCAAGCATGCAGTCTACTGAAACAAACTACCATGCAGAGAGTTACCTTAATTAAAGAAATGTATACACATAGAAAGGATATCCAAAAGTACTTTCAAGTTATGCAATGTGCCAAAACACATTTACGCAGTACGCCAGGTGTGCAGTCATTCACAACAAATGTGTAATCACCAGCCAGAGAAATCATCCACTACAACAAGCTCCTCAAAGGCACCCTAACAGAGGCATTTCTGCAGATGTCCCAAGGCATGTGAAATGGCCTACCCAGAACTAAGTACGACACATAACTCCATAATTACCAACCGGCATGGCTCAACCAACTTATATATATATATATATATATATATATATATATATGCCCTAAATTATTCAGGAATGCAGAGGTGTACACAACCTCCACACCACTGGAGAAATGAGATTCTTTACCACCACTAATCTCGGCTGGTAACTTCTTGAAAATTCTAAAACTACTATAAAAGAAAAATTATCATAATGTTAGAAACAAAATATCCATTATTCCCAGCCCATCAACTTCTGACATTTCCTAATTATGAACATGTGGGTGTGCGAAAGCCCGCAAAACTGCCGCTTAGCATTTCCTCCCCTCTGTGGAGAAATCATGCTGTTAAAGCGCAAAACTGCTATCCATGAGCAGAAAAGTTCACCATAATCTAAAGTTAAATGTAAGGAAAACCCAATGCAGTCACTGAAAAAAGAGCAGCAGAAGGGGCTACCATGGAAAGGATCCAGAACGCCGTTCACTCTGTAATCTACAGCTCGGTGCTATTCACTTTCCCACCAGGTGATTTACAAGTCTTTAGTCATCTCCTTAAAGGTTCTGACTCTGTCTTGCTCTGCATCTTGCTGCCATTAATACCATTAAGCGTGTCTTCCCAACTGAGTACCGACTCATAACTTTCAAGCTCTTAAAACCTGAAATGTGGACAAAGCGATAAGGAGAAGTGGGGCAAGGCCCAAATAGGAGCGATCTATAAATCTTACTCCTGCCCACCAAGAGTGCTGACAAATTAACAGGCTCCACATTATCATGAATTTCTACAGGATATGAAGTTAATTAAATTTAAAAAAAAGCACACAACGTAAATACTTAGTATTTCATTACCAATTGAAATGAAGGCTACATAAGGGGAAGTTACGGTCATTTCTTCTCTGTGATTAGTTACACCATGCCGTCAACATAGCATTTTCCTCAGTGAACACTGATTGCCTAGTTACCAAATTCATAGCACTTAACATTTCTGCCTTTTGTGACTGCACAGAATTCCCTGTACTTTTGTTCTCTAAACTGGACCAAGGTTTGCAATTATGATGGAGGTTACAACAACACAAGACTAAGAAAGCACATGACTACAGCATAGTTCTGTCAGATATCTCAGATATATATCCAGCCACAAACAACCCAAACCCAGAGCAACAGCCAAGCCTGGTCACCATCCCTCCCCCAGAAAGAAAAAAAAGAAACTTTTAGATTATATTTTTCTTATACAGACCACCTGTCTCCTACAACCAAAACCCCACCAGTAACCCAAGGCCTATCTGTTCCACAGGAATACCTAGAGGTCATTATGGATGCAACACTTGCCTTAGCAAGTTCAGGCCAAAATGTGATTCCTTCCCCAGTTACACTTGCCTAAACCCCTTAAGTCCCACCCTACCCATACCTAATTTCCTCCCAATCACCCCTCTTCCCATTTAACCCTTTCATTTCCACACCCTCTTAATACCTGCTACTATACTTATCTGACCCCCCCCCTTTGAAGATATCCCTGGACACAGTGGTTTGTTACCAAGCCTCATATATATATATATATATATATATATATAGAGAGAGAGAGAGAGATGAATAGATATATAGAGATAGAGATATTAAAATATATATGCATGCAAGTTTTAGAATTTTAAAATAAAACAGTATGTATGTTAAAAATCTTGTAAAAACACTGTATCCACTAAATATGGATCATAAATTCTATCACTAAACCAATAGTCAAAATTATTTTAAAGTCTAATAAACTCTCTATCACCAGGCCAATAGTAAAAAATATTGTAAAGTCTAATAAACACTTGGAACATCTTATGCCCAGTGGCAATTTGTTTCACAATACTGGTATCTTGACTGTTCTAACATTAAATTTACTGCAGGTTCTATTCTTTTTGACACATAATTTGTTACTGGTTCAGTATTAATGTCTAAGGTTGACAGTAATGTTTCATCATGATATACTCTCTGTATGCTAAAATAAACGTCCCATTCAAATGTCTGTAGGAACTGACATTTATCTTTGTAAAAGCAGGTATTATAGCCAAATGAGGTTCATAGGTTCATAGGTTGGTACTAGGCTATTGGCCTTAGGGCCTATACAAGCCTAGCCATAACAATTCCCTGGCTATTTCTTCCCACGTATCAAAAGCTTTTGCATTGCCCAAAGATATAACTCCAGTAACTGGTCCATTATCTAGCACTAGAGAAATATTACTGTAAAAATCATTCAGATGAGACAAGGCTGAACTGCCTTTTAACAAATCCATATTGTAACAGATCAACATCATTTGCTTTATCTCTAATATTTCACCCTTTTTATAAATTGTGGTAATTTGAGACAATTTCCATCTTGAAAGAACAAAACTGTACTACTACAAATGTATTAAATATACGCCTTAATACTGGCCTGAAACTTATTCTTAATATTTAAAATAAGAATATGTGTTATTATGTCACGGTCAGCAGCTGAATTCCTTTTGAGTTTTGGGAGACAATGGGGCATGAGTCTACAGAAGAAAGAACTAATTGCTCAGATATAGATGTTTGACTTGTACTATGCTTTGATACATTAATAAAATAATGATTAAATTCAACAGCTTATAATACTTTGTATTTTAGCTTATTGCTAATCCTAACTGCAGAAATATTATTTCTTGCCTTGACATTTCTGTTAATATACCTGTACAATATTTTCTTATTACCGTTAACCTTAGCTAAGTTTGTTTCATATGGCTTCTTTCATTCCCGGAAAATAAATTTGTAAAGTGTAACTAAATGTATTTACTTTGGACTTATTACATTTATTAGGCCTGCGTTTGCAGGTCCTAAAGATTCTTATCTTTTTCTTACACAGAGAAGTCAATTTCTCATTCTACCGTGGTGGGCAGAAGCTCGAAGAGGATTTATCTACAACATTAAAAGAATTTATAGAAGATTTTAATGTACTTTCCAAAATCTTATAACCAAAATATTTATCTTAATTACCAGTAGTAGAACAGTTTATAACATTCAGAGTTTCTAACTAAGATTGAGATATTTGGGTATTTGAAGCTGTAATATCATGTTATTACTGCAAGGGTATGTGTGCCTGAAATTTCTTTAAAGACTGTTACTAGATGTTTGTCACACACCATTACCTGATGCTAGGTATACACAAATTTTCCCTACTGAAAAATATCAAAATAATGGAATTAATGTATTTATCAGCAAACACTTAAAATATGTGACTGTGACCATCTATGCAGTCATTTTTATCCCAAGCTAACACCAAACGGATACACACAGAAGCTTATTATCTTTTTGGGAGGGGGATAGGGAGGCAGGCACCATCCCCAAGTGTGATTCATGCATTTTAAAAACATTTTTGTTCTCATTTTATTGTGAATTTGTATTTTGACAGCTTTGAACATTAAGTCTTGGACACAACTTATTGCTTCCTTCAAAAAAAAAAACCACTGAAATTTCTTTCCTTACTTGTTATTATTGTTCAGGCTATCATTGGAGCAAAAGGTTGGAAAAAAGCTCTAGAATACACCTCACTACATCTGTAACCCTGTGGCTTGTGGGGGAGGGTCCTTTCAGACATCCATTTAATTAAATGATTTTTACTACAGTTATTTCTGTGTAGTCTTGGCTAGCTAAGGTGTGATGAAAGGATATAGGTAAAAGCTGAACAGTAAGTCAAAATACAAGAAAAAGAAGAAAAATTAATATGGGTGTCATGAGAAGGGCAGAATGGGAAGAAACTGGGGAGCAGTGGGGATATTTAGGGGGATCAGTGGATGGGAGGGATGACATGAAGCCCTTTGTCCACTGTGTCATTTCACCTAAGAATAGCTATGAGCTAGAGTATCCAAATTAAAACAGACAGTACTGGCAAAAACCCTTCGCTACAGAGCCATTTAACTTTATTTAACAGCTACAAATGCATTTGATTAAAGATTTACATAAAATATGTCTGTTTAGTTAATGCTAAGTAGGTATTACTGTGCAAAGTCTGATGTGAGATAAATAAGTACACATTTCAAATTGTGTTCTTTACTGGGCACAGTTTTAAAAATCATGCAGATTTGTTAGTATGCAAATTTCATAACTATATTCTGTAACATTTTTACTTTGAAGCTGGTTTTAAAATTATATAAATGAGAAATAAATGTAAACTATAGCTGGCTTGTTAAAATACCATTATGTTAAGTCTATATGCTAGATGTATACCATGAAAAAAAATTATATGTTGAGTGAAAAGTTTTGCTGTCATAACAGTCCCAGTGACCTGTTTTTTATCAGTTACAATTGCCTGAACAGCTGAGTTGGGAAGGGCTTTGAATGTGGCTGACTGCGGGAAGGGAAAGTGGGATTGAGTACCTAGCACAAATATTAAACTTTAAAAAGTCTGTGTAGTCTCTGCATTTTGTGCAACCAAAAGAAAACTCATGATGTGGTTGGAAAAAGAAGTCTGTGAAAACAAATCTGCAGAATGTCTTCAGACTAGTCACTAACATTTTACTGCAGAGTCTCTAAGTCAAGGTTAAAAAAACATGTAGAGGCTGTATTAAAGGTTCTCTACTAATAGCTGTAACATTTATTTCATTTCTTTGTATGTGCACAAATCAGTGAAAGAAGCACTACTTTGCACAATACACATTAACACACATGAAGGAGATTGAAGGAGATGTAGCTTTTTTGAGTAGAGCTGTAACATTTTACTCTACATTTTATGTTGCCGATGAGGCAAAATACAGCAAAAGGTTCCTGTATACAACATTTACTATGGAACCAAGAAAAAAAAACACTGCACAGACATTGTTAGTGAGAAAATGGTGCAGTCTGTTACCTGTGCAGTTATCTGCTGGATGTTGTGACTGCATCATGCAACCTTACGGATTTTTCACATTCATTTCTGGCTAGTCGTATCTGCATCTAACAACAGCACTTTCTGAAGAAAAGTCAGTCTTTAAGCAACTGATGGCATATTACCTCCCCATCTGCTATTTCTCCATAATATACCTTTTAGCATTGCCAGGGAGAACTATGCATTTTGTTTTACTTCTGACTGGCCACTGTCCTTGTTTACCTAAAAACATGAAGCACAGTGTGTGAGAAGTTAGTGTTCGTCAGTCATCTACTTATCTTTCTATATATTTTTCTTCAGTTAATTGATATGAGGATGGCAAAGCTGGACAAAAGCAAAGCCAACCAAGATACAGAATAAAATCTCAGTTCATATACCAAACAGCAATATCAAATACGAACTCAATAATGCAGCTTTAACAAAGAACGATTTAATAAGACAAGGCTTTCAGGTAAAAAAACCCTTGTTCAGTGTACATAAAATAGCAAATAACCCTCCCTCCTTATATACAGGAAGCACACAGCCAAACAATTAAATAATTGATAATCAATTAATCAAGAAAAATCACTTCTAAAAGCAACAGCATTTTTATACACAATATTAAGAATGTACTATAAAATATATTACAATATAAATTATCAATGCAGGCAAATCTGTTTATATTTAAGAACAGGTTTTAATTACACCATTTTATTAAATCCTGGAAAAACATCAGCCCCCATTCTCAAAATCCATTCATATTCCTTTATTTCAAGTCTGTTGTTAATGTTACCCCACCGTATATTTTTAAACACTTGATCAATTACCCTGAATTTGAGTCTATGTTTGTTTCTGCATTCACTTATATGCTTGGCCAAAGAGTTAGTGGTAATGTTTCTTTTAATATCAGATCTATGCTGTTATTCTATAATCCTTTCCTTGAGTTTTCTTGTTGACTTACCTATATAAAATGCCATGCATGTATTACAAGTTGCAAGGTAAACAATGTTCATAGAATTACAAGTTGCAGGGCATTCAAACTCAAACTCTTTACCACTTAATGGATGTATAAACACATTATTTTTATCTGTGACCTCACAACAACAGCAATTGTGACATATAATAGTACCATGATGGTTAAATATATTCCTATTCATATTGATATATATGTCCTTATAACACAATTTCTGTTTGAGATTAGGACAATTATGATATGAAAAACTAGGAACAGAATCAATAAATTAAGATAGTTCAGGAAGGGATCTAAGTATACACCAATTCTGACTTATAATTCTTTTTATTGCTCTAGTGACTCTACTAAATGTCGTAACATACCATAACTTATTATTACTATTTTGTGTATCATGTCCTTCAGTAGGTACTATAGCTGATTTTAATCCAAAACTCGGTTTGGCAGTAGTTTCCCTCAAATCTAGTACATCCTTAGTTTCTTGATTTTAAATTTTCTCATCATAACCTGTCTTTACAAATTCTTGTTTGAAATCATTCATTTGTTGGTGACATTTTTCCATATTAGTATTCAACCTACTTATATGAATAAATTGTCCCTTAATGATGCTCTTAAAAATATGGGTTGCATGCCTGCTAGTACAATGTAAAAACTTACTTCTGTGTATCGGATTTTTTAAAAACAGTAGCATGTAACTCAACACCATTATATTCTATAGAAATATCTAAAAAAATGATACTCTTAATATAACTAGATATGGTAAACTTGAAAAAGTCAGTGCTTGAATTCAAATATTGCAGAAATAAATCCAGCTTCATTTTTGTACCATACCAAGTGAAAAAAACATCATCCACATAGGGTCTAAAACATTTCACTTTAGTAATATAATCTGCTGGTCCATTAAATATAAATTCATTCTCCTATTTATCAAGCACTAAATTGGCATAGGTGTTGGCAATGGGCATCCCCATTGCCACAGCAGAAGCTTGATGATATACCTTGTTGTCAAATACAAACAAATTGTTATTTAATACTTGTTCTAACAATTCATATATAGTTTCAACATGTCTGCCTGTATTCTGCCCATTATTTACATAAAAACTCCCTAATAGCATCAATACCATATGTACTGGGTATAACGGTAAATAGGGACTGAATGTCAAGAGTTACCATCCAAAAATAATCCTATTCCTTTATAGAAAACCAGTCATATAAAATCATTAGTGTCTTTAACATAACTCTTGACATAGGGCAGAAACTTTGACAACATGTTTTGTAAGAACAATGATATGGGCTCAATTATCCAACACCTACTTGTGACTATAGGTCTCATGGGGGGGATGTTCAAGACATTTGTGGATCTTCGGTAACCCATATAATATAGGTAATTTTGGGCAGGGGACATTAAACTAACTAAATGTTTAAACAGTGATATCATTCATAGCTTGCAAATCAAAAATGGTTATATTTATATTAGTAATATGTCTGAATTTACGTCATTATTAGTAACAATCTTAAACATATTAACACCAGACAAAAAAAGTGTACATTTCAGATAAATATTGTCCTTTACTCATTAAAAAGATAGCTCCTCCTTTATCAGCCTCCTTAATAATAACGCCCCGATTAGCAATTAATTTCTTCAAAGATTCACTTTCAGAAACAGAAAGATTAAAGTATTTTTAAAATACATTTTATCATATAAATCCCTCAAGTGTTTAAGAATATACGGGGGGGGGGTGACATTAACAAAATACTTGAAGTAAAGGAATATGAATGGATTTTGAGAATGGGGACTGATGTTTTTCCAGGATTGAATCAAATGGTGTAATTAAAACCTGTTTTTAAATACAAACAGATGTGCCTGCACTGATAATTTATATTGTAATATATTTTCATAGTGAAATTTTTATAGTACATTCCTAATATTGTGCATATAAATGCTGTTGCTTTTAGAAGTGATTTTTCTTGATTAACTGATTGTCAATTATTTAATTGTCTGTGTGTTTCTTGTATGTAAAGAGGGAGGGTTACTTGCACTGTCATGTACACTGAAGAAGGGTTTTTATCTGAAAGCTTTGTCTTACTAAATAGCTCTTTGTTAAAGCTGAATGCTGGATAAAACACAAAAGACCATATTACTGTTTGAATCTTTTCCTAGCCTAAACTTCAGCCATCGACATTAACAGAAGTAAGGTATATTGCTCGATTCCAGATAAGCTGTGGAATTCTGCTCCTGTAGTAAAGTCATTTCATCTTTTGTATTTGAAACAAAATGCTCATCACTCAACCCATGTTTAACCATTCACTGTTTTGATGCAGGCATTTAAAACTTTAAGTTTCTCTAAATAACATACTCCACAAATACTGAGCATACCCAATAGTCATTAGTTGTTTGAAGACTCCCTGGTTTGTGTGAAGATTCCCAGATTTGTGTGAAGATCCCCAGTTTTGTGTGAAGAACCCCAGTTTTGTGTGAAGAACCCCAGGTTTGTGGGAAGAGACCCTTGTTTGCGCAATGAACCCGTTGTTTGTGCAATACGCCCCTGGTTTCTCTGAAGAGCCCTTGGTTTGTGTGAAGACCCCCCGGTTTGTGTAAAGAGTCACTGGTTTGTGTGAAGATATCCAGATTTATGTGAGGAGTCCCAGGATTGTGTGAAGACTCTCTGATTTGTATGAAGAGCCCCTGGTTTGTGTGAAGAGGTGCATTGTTTTTTTGTGTCTAGACTTAGTTTATCTGAGACCGATAACACTTTTGACTTCTATCCTCTTAGGTGCTGCCCCCTTCAGCCTATATTAGTAAGCAATTGGAACCATGGATTTGCACTTTCCAACCACCTCTGTAGTCAGCTTGGTTAAGATGGGCATCCCGAGACAAAGTAGAAATTGTCTAATGTTTACTAACAACCACCTATTACTTAAATCAGCTTACACAGTGTGTGAGAGATATGGTTATATAATGTTATTGGAACAAAACTCTCACATAGTTACACCAAACAACAAGCAGGTTGCCAGTACCACACAACACTACACAAAGCTAATTACAGGCAGCACACACTAAACCCATGGACCTACATGTGCTGAGGATCTTAAAGTAACCTACCTAAAACTGCAAAGGCCTCCTAAATGTAACCTAAGAAATAAGTATCCTTATAAACCTCACAAACACACGACACAGGCAGCACCCACTGTGAAATATATATACATGCAAGAGTCACATTGTCGAAAGTCAAAAACCCATAAGCAAACCACGACACAATCCAGTATCCTAGTTACAAGTGACTCCATAGTGATACACACTTATGTGCCACTTGCTAAGCTGAGAAAAGAGAGGATCACAGTCAGCTGTCTATCAGGCACCAGCATTTCCCTCAGCATACAAGCACTCCGGTCCATACACTGCAAGTACGCATATGATGCAGTCATTGTACATGTGTTTTTAAATGACTTAAAATGTACCTCTCTGGACTGTCATAACTTAAGAGAATCCTAACAGCATTAATATATTGCTGCTCAATGCTAGGAGCCTTAACAAAAAAGTCCACTATAAATAAAACCCCCTATCACATCATAGTTAATTAAAGGATGTCCTCTATGTACCCCTAGGCCCATAACTCCTACCTAACCAGTATGCAATCCCTATGTATTAAACTAAAGACCATTCTCCTAAGAGACATTGTCTGCCCTTCCATAAACTAGGAAACTTGTATTTCCTCAGGCATGTATGCTAGGAAATTCCTGGACTTCTTTTATACAAACTCTCTGGAACAGCTCTTTAATGAAATGCATGTACTTGAAATGCAGAGTGCTGATACACTGAAAAAAGTGACAAAATGAAGGAGAAGTGAAAATATTAAACATTGCTCTTCTCCTTTAAACTTGTTTTTTTGCAGGGTGGTCTTCCTGTGAATCCCTGATGTTTGGGGGAAAAGCCCCCTGAACTTATATATATATATATATATATATATATATATATATATATATATATATATATATATATATATGGGTCTATATTAGGTAGCTGAAATGGTATTCTGGTGAACACCTATTCAGCGACCCATAATCAGCAAAAATCACTTCAGCAATTCGCTGAATTCACTGAGGGCAACAAAATAGTTGCCCAAAGCACAATGGACAACTACAGGACTTTGCTCTTTTCTCCACTGTAGTGCAATCTCGGAGGTGGTATATATAGTTGGGAGGGGGTGGGGCGAAGCCTCCCACTTGGGCGGATTAGAATCAACTAAAAGTTGGTTCGTTGTGCTTTGGGCAACTATTTTGTTGCCCTTAGTAAATTCAGCAAATTGCTGATGCAATTTTTGCTGATTACGGGTCGGTGAATAGGTGTTCGCCGGAATACCATTTCGACAAAATAATATAGACCCATATATATTAACTCAGATATCGTCATAAATTGGAGGAAAAAGGAATATCTGAGAAATGGCAATCTCAATCTTAGTACACAAATCCTTTTTTTCAGCCTTTCAGCTGCCATGTTTCAGGAGTCACTGTAGCGGGTCCTGACATTTCAAATGGTTACCCCTCTTGAATAGTTAATCTGCACCTCAAGCAGGGGTTATAAAATTCTGGACTTGGTCTTTACCAATAAAGAACAGCTCTGCTTCTCACCAATTATGACCTCATCCTAAGCAAATATAAAGTGTTATTTAATATTTAAATAATTTGAGGGATGTGCATGTTCTCTTTGAACCATATTTCTTTGTCCTTAGTATATTCCTATATAAGCAAAGCAAAAGTGGCACAATTATATTTTCCTGCTTAGGCAGGGTGTGTGGTGTAAGTGTAAACTTTTTACCTACTACTAAAAAGGTCAACATTTCAACATTACCTAATGCAGGGTGCTGTGGGCAATTATATCGTACTGAGAACTTATAGTCCCTGTGAAGATAGTGCAAGTGCTTCAAACACAAAGCAAGTGATGGAACTACACACATTGCTTTTCAGCCAGACATACATTATGACACCAACAATGCAGTCATTAAAAATGTTAAAAATAAAACCCAAAATTTTGTACCCAAGCCATATGAACCATAGACCCCCAGGATTCAAGCTCAAGGGACGGTTTTTTTAGCGGCGCCTTCACCTAGATGGTGCAGTGCGCAGCATATGAAGATGTAGCATGAATATGTAAGACGCACCCTCGCTGTGCACAGGAAACATGTGCGAGTGTAGGGGGCATGTATAAGTTCTCTACAGAGGAGTAAACATGCCCCAACAGTTGCACAACCTACTATGATTACTAATAGAGCCCGCCTCTAATAGTAAGTCAGTAATTCATTGTCAGTGGATACCAAAATGTATGCTAAGCATACAAGAGTGTCCATGAACAGTGAAATAAAATCGAAGTAGTAAACACACAAGTACGTAATGGAATGTTGAGCCCTATCCCTATCCCTAGAACTTTCACAATTAGATTCCACGTGTCCCTATTATACATTTGGATTACTGCAATATCAAAGGTGTAAGCAAAGCGCAGCATGTTTGCACGTTGCTGCCCTCCGCCGAGTGTAGCTTACACATCAAAATCATTCAAATAGTGAAAAGAGTGTGGAATTAACGTAAACGTCAATAGTGTTGTGTTTAAAGCATCTGCCGAACGAACAGGCATTCATGGTTCGAGCCCAACAATAGCACATAGCATGTTCCATGTGGAATGAATGTCGTTTTGCTGTAAAACTGACATAAGAGTATTGCATGAGATATTTAACTAAATGTCATTCAATCAAAGTGGCACTGTCATAATGAATAAGGCACTAGTAAGCAGGTGTAAGCACAAATAAGCAGCAGTAAACATATAAGTACCAGTAAGCAAGTCTGAGTGCACTTGGACGGGTCTAAGCAGTGCCCAGCATAGGAAATGTATATAAGTATGGACAGATATATAATATATATATATATATATATATATATATATATATATATATATATGAAGAAAGAACGACGTAACAATAACGCATACAAAAGGAATGAGAAGGGAATCAACAGCAACCCCAGTATTATATAGCGCTGTCAGCGTATGTCATATCAAGCTGGGCAGGAGTGAGAAAAACACTGCTACTCACACCACAGGCAGGATATTACCAGTGGGAGTAACATTGTTGATCTACTAAGTCTTCTTTACATTCAGAGGGTAGTCCCTGGTGGGACTACCCAAAAATTGATAGACTGTTTGGCCATCCAGCCATTACACAAGCAAGCGCAGTTATGTTCAAGGGCTAAATGGTGGGAGAGCCTCAGAATACATGGGTTGGACAACATACGTGTAGGGCCCCTAACACTCAGGAGAGGGCAATGTATGGAGGTGTGTCATAGCTGTGATAGCAACTGGACAATGGATGGTATGCGTGTATGTTGAACTTGGGTGGGGTGGGGTGGAGAAACTATGGGTATGAAATTATGGAGCCAGGTGTGCCAGGGTTGGATGGGCTGGTTCTAATTAGACCACCCCGTGGAGGTCAGTGAGTTCGTTATAAGTGTATATGCATACACACATGCAGACATCTATATGTAGAAGTACATAAATAACATGAATGTGCCCTTACAAACCTCAACAGTAGATAGAATAATAGGCTTTGCTTAAGAGGGAAGGGATGAAACTGCTAAAACGCAGAAGTGTGTACAATGTCCGAAGTCAGTGCTGTGCTGAAAAAATCAAATGTGAGGACTTTCTCACACATGGAATCATTCCTGTGATCTGCTTGCTATGGCAACGGCAATTACTAAACCGGTCTATTTGTAAAAGAAATACGCCGAACATGTACATAATTAGGCTGTCATGTGTAATGTGTGCATTACCACATAGTCTATTGTACTGTCATGTTAACGGGAGTAAGGATATAATGAAGTGTAGAGTCTAATCTTGACATAAAGACATACGTGTTCCACGTGGGACAACCCAAAAATTGCAAATAGTGTCCTTTTGGTCGCTCATGTCACCAATGTTTGTAGACTAAAAGTTTGGGAGTTCTGAGGATACGTGGAGTGAGTCAACCGATGGGATGGATCTACAGGAGCAGGGAGTGGCCAATGTGTAGTGGTGTGGATACACCGTGAATCCAACTGGAGAATGGATGATTGCAGTGTTAGGGAGGCTTTGGGGTGGGTGTTTGGGGAACCAGGAGTCATGGGTATATTGGTATATATGCAGCACAGCAATAGTGTATTAGTTAGAGCCACTGCCTAACGAACAGACATTCCCGTTCCGAATCCCACTGCATCACATACCTTTTACCATCAGTAATCTGTACATGAATATATTTCAACATCTGTCCGCTGTATAACCTGCAAAATAACAGTTAAAAGTGAACTGTAACGAAGTGTCAGTGCCATAATGAATAAGGCACTAGTAAGCAGGTTTAAGCATATATAAACACCAGTAAGCATGTGTAAGTGCATTTGTGTGGGGTATACATTACTTTACAGAAACACACACACATATATATATATATATATATATATATATATAAAACTATATATATATATAAAACTATATATATATGGTTGCAGACATATACATATACGTATATATATATATATATATATATATATATATATGTGTGTGTGTGTGTGCATAGATATACACAGATATACAGCTATGATAGGAAACAGCACACAAGAATGACATATGTTCACAGGCTATGCCAATGGAAGTGAGGGGCCCAAGCAAGAAACATGAAACACTTAGCATGACCTTCCACCCCTCCCAGCCAGACATGGGAAACATACACACAAACCAGCAAACAATGTAAATAGTTCACTGCTCCCCAGACCACAGACAGGATACAACTGGGGGGTACACAGTGCACCCGTGAAATCTAATCTTGGAACACAGACAGGAGCGTCCCTTGCGGGACACCCCACAAATTGACAAGACCAGAAGAAGGTGATACACTGAACATTCTGGCTGGGTTGTGTACATACCCAGAATACAAGGGTGGGAATGCCTGATAACCCATGGGTCGAGACAATTGTATGAGATGGGTCCTGTGAAGTGAAGAGTGGGCAGCGTGTAGTGGTGTGTTCATAACTGACCAGGACCCAGAGTAAGGATGGGTGCTGTAGAGGAGTTGCGGGTAGGGGAACTATGGGTAGCTAGTTATGGGTCTAGGTGTGCAGGTGTTGGCTGATGTGGGCCTATATGGACAGCCCCAGGGATGTAAGCAAATGTGTTCATTGGGCAGAGGTGTCGCCCAACAAGCAGCCACACCCACTATGAGTCCCACTGCAGCAAAGTGTAATCTATATGGCAAGGAACGGAATAACCAGATGTAGATGTATATATGTAGAGGTATGTGTGTGTATATCTACCCATAGCGACATAGAGATAAACCTCTCCCTCTCCGTAGTACAAATGTATACATACAGAGACAGAATACATATACATACCCACATGTAGATATATAATATGCAGACACCCATAGACCCATATGTTGTTAGATATATATATCTATATCTATATATATATATATATATATATATATATAGTCAGCAATATATAAATATATACATGCATGCATACATATACAGATATAGCTGTATATAGTAATGTATGTATATGTGTATATATATATATATATATATATATATATATATATATGTGACTGTAAATATACACATGTATGTAGCTAGGATATGATACAGCAGTTATGAATTACATATGTTCACAGGCCATGCATATGGGGGTGAGGGGTCCAATAAACAAAAGTGTAACACGTAGCATCAACCCCTCCCTCCAGCTAGGCCAGTGAGAAATACAGACACACAATAAAAGTAAACATACCACTGCTTCCCAGACCACCGGCAGGATACTACCAGTGGGAGAGACTTGCCAGGTCTGATCTTGAAACACAGACATCAATGTCCCTTGTGGGACACCCAAAAATTAATGATCATCGGAGTCCGTCCCTGTAATGATTCATCAAACCAGGCTGTAGACGTACACGGATTAGTAGGTTGTGCAAGCCTGATAACCCATGGGTCTACACAGTGTACTGCATGTTTCACGACACGCAGAGAGTGGGCAGTGTGTAGTGGTGTGTTTATACCCCACCTGCATTCACAGTAAGGATGAGTGCTGTGGAAGATGGGCAGGTGGGGAAACTATGGGTATGCAATTATGGGCCTAGGAGTGCAAGTGTTGGCTGGCGCAGTCATATTAGGACTGCCCTGGGGATGTAAGTAATATTCCAAAATGGGCATAACTTATGCGCCTCTCAAGCCCTAAGAGCAAATCCACTGGACAGGACATAAACCATTGGGGGAACAAATAGAGACCATATCTCTGAACTGTCCCTGATTTTGACTCAAATTCTAACTCTGTCCCACTTAACCCCTCCTAAAACTAGTGACTTTTGGAAGAAAGATTGTGAATTACATGTAATGAATAATGACAGAAATTAAGAGTTATAAACATCATTTACCTCAGAAAATGAGTATGAATTCATATGCTCTGAGTCTGTCAATGTGTCAGGTTAATAGCACTAATATTTTAAATGTGTCCCTGTTGTTGTTATGATATTTCCCTGATTCATTTGATATTTGTCCCCAATCGTTTGAGAGGTCTGATAGGGACAGAAAGCACATTTTCCACTTGCAACCTTAGAAAGATGATACAATGCTAGGTATGCAGTTGCATGACTCGGCTGAACGATGTGGGTTCCAACACCCAATTACTTGTTTGTATTGAAGAGTGTCAGTTCCCATGTATTAGCCAGACAGGTGAAGATTGTAAGAGGAACACACCAATAATATGAATCAAACTCTGGACAGGCCGCAAATTCCGTAGAGTCGAATGTCATACTTTCGCCTAATGGGCAGCCATTCCCGATACTGTAGGCATGTAATCCGATAAGGCATCACAAGGTAATATCATAGTCCTCACTCCCTCCCAGGGGTGTGAGTGTCAGATGCAAACACCAAATGCAGTGCATTTGCAAGTGCGGGAGCAAGCGGGTGTATGCCTGTTTGGCCGCCGGTATGCGAGTATTACACTGGTGAAGCAATGTAGAGGCCGAGTGTAAGAAACTGTAACCGGAGGTAAGCATTGCTTAGCTCCGTGCAAACATACGCATACCCGCTAACAACTGCTTTAATGTGCCTTAATCACTCCTTATCCAATGGCCTTGTTCTGCCCAGCAACAAAATAAATGGCCTCTGCAAGGCTCAAAACCAGGACTCTGCACACACAGCTAATGTGATTTACTACTAAGCCATGGCAGATATACAGACATCGGATATTATCACAAACATATCATCCAGCACAGTCATTCAACAGTATAGGAAATGTATTCCATCATGTAGATGTATGTGTGTGTGTTTATGTCCAGATATAGATACATACATATATATACATATATCAAGAACATCTCATATGACAACAAAGCATTACAAAGGAATGAAAAGGGAAACACCAGCAATGCCTGTATTATGTAGTGGTGTTGTCCTATGTAATATCAAGACTCCCTCAGACAGACATGTGTCATTAATACACGCAAACATTTGTACATTGGCCAAATACATCACCCTGTGCATTTTATTTACATTAACACAACAGTACCTGTCCAATCATTATGTGAGAACAGTACTCTTGCAAGGTGCTGTGTGCGACATCATCATCATGAAAAAGGTAAATGGGGTAATCATAGAGGGACCGGTAGTGTTGTGTGTGCAATAGGGTTATCTGCATCACGTGTACCTGGAACCTTTAGGAGTCATGTGAATACCAGGATCATGTGACTGGGAGACAGGGGTGAGAACAACTGGAGTATGTTGTGATGCATATTAAAAAGGTTATATGTATCCAGTGGACACGTGTGTGAAATGGACAGCTATGTATGGGGTAAATGATGTTCTAGGAATTGATTGGCCTTTTGTTTCCGTAGGGTGAGAGTGGGATGTGGGGGGAAGGAGAGCAGGTATGCTTGTGGAGGATAGGTTGGGTAGGATGATAGACAAGACAGCATACAGGGTTGGTATATGACATATGTGAGGGGATACCCCTTGGATGGGGAGGGGTGTTCGGCAGTCACAAGCCCATGAGCCCCCAGCTGGAAACACTGGGACATTGCTTCATGGGTGTGTAGTGGTTGGCTGTGCAAGATGGGTATACAAGTCTGGGTGAGGGGTAATCCTTGGCATCACACCACCCGACAATGGTGTGCAGTGTGGTACAGGGGTGTAGTGTCTGCAATGTCCCACACAGATGGGTAATGTATGAACTGTCCTGTCATCCTGGTTACCATTGTGCATGGCCATTTCTTTGCAATGCATGCCATGTCTGTGTTTGATAGTCCTTGACATGGACATTGCCTGGGATGTGCACATCCCACAGTAGTGTACAGTGGCATGTACAAGTGTACCTGGTTTGGCTGGCACATGTTGTGTACACAGACTGTTATCCTCAGATATGCCAATACTGGCTCGGTGTGGCAGGACCTGCTTATAGACAGCAGGTTGACCCTGCACCTGCATTGATAGCATGATACAGGTAATCCCTGGTGTCAGTATCATCTGTCCATACAGGGCACGTGTGTAAGGCATTGTATGGCCTCTCTGGATCACATTTGATGGCACCACATATGTTGCAGTCATCCAGTGGGGAACAGAGTGAAGGCACATTGTCTGCAATTATGTGCCTATTGTACTGCTGGACAGGGTGCCATGCCCTCTGCAGCCACACCATGCCTACTATCTGTCATCAATGTGCAGGGTACTAGCAACATAGAAGGATATTCTAGGCTAGTGTGTTTTTGTATGACACATGGATTCAGAACGTATTCCGGGTAATAGTAGGGTTGCACACTTTGTTCACCAGGCCTTTTGCCAGATGTAGGGGTATGACTTGCCAACACAGTTTTTTGGCTGATTGACATCTGTACTACTCGTGTGGTGGACATTGTGACATATAATATGGACACCATATAAGAAAACTACAAAATCCGCTTCCCAACATGTCCAGTGGTTAGACACTCACAGCCACCTCCACACAGGCTCTGACTGTCAAACACACACACACACACACACACACACACACACACACACACACACACACACACCCCTGCCATGTCTTGGAATAGAACCTCTGCCTAACTAGTTTATCACAGTACAGCATTACGCAGTTACAGCACGAGCTACGGAGATTACTGGGTTACAGCAGTCCCAGAGGTGTATTACTAGGTGGGTGAAATCAGCAGGATTGCCAAAGGTGGTTAATGTGAATTGTAAAGAGTGTGCATACTCTAAAAAGCATTATTCCTTTCTCAGGTAGACAGACAGACACACACACACACAGTTGGCCTGTTTTGGAATATAACCCCTACCTAACTAGTTTATCACACTACAGCATTATGCAGTTCCAACACACTACAGAGATTACTGGGTTACATAGTTTCATAGTTTCATAGTATAGTACTAGGCTATCTGCCCTAGGGCATTTATAAGCCTAGCCAAAGTGTATGTGGCTTTCGCCACCCCATGTAATGATACAAAAGTGTACAATTTAAATTAAATTTAGTTTACTGTGCCTCTATCTAGCAATGACACAGAGATGAATCCTGGGGTAAACCTACGATCACCCATTCATTCATCCAGATTTCTCTTGAAGAGAGTCAGTGAGAGGCTCTGCCTAACATGGACAGGTATCCTGTTCCAGAGTGTGGGAAGCCTCTGGGTTATGAATCTGTCCCTCCAGCATATCCTATTCATATTTGTGCTAAGGTTTATATCTTTAGCTCTTGTGGCTCTGATGGATTTGGATTTTTTTGAGGTGGAGCATGCCCATTAATTCTGAATTGGACATGGCCTTGTATGTAAGGCACAGATCACCTCTGAGCAGGCAGTATGCTACTGAATAGAGCTGGAGCTTTTTCATTCTGGCAGCATATGACATATGCTGGAGACCCTTGATCCTCTTGGTAAGGTACTTTTGGGGTCTCTCCAGCTGCTGCAGGTGCCGGGTGAAGTACATACCAAATGGGGCATTGTACTCAATCATAGGCCCGATAAGGGAGGAATATAAGGGTACAATGACATCCTTTGATCTGGATGTGAATCCCTTCATGATAAGGTGGGCAAGGTAGAAGGTCTTTCTAACCACTTTGGCGACATGGGTGTCAAATGAGAGGTCACTGTCAACTTGGGTCCCCAGGTCTCTGATTACTTTTTCCATACTTAATGGATTACCACCTATGTGGTAATTTGTGGGTACTTTGTTTTTTCCAAAGGGGATGACTATACATTTTTTGGCATTTAGTTTAAGGCCATGACTCTGGCACCAATCATTTGTTTCTGTGAGGCCCTTCTGGAGGATGCATGTGTCAGCTGGTGTGTCGACTAAGGCGCCTAGTTTGCAGTCTTCTGCGAACTTTGTCAGCAACAACCCCCCTATGTTTGCCTGCACATCTGAGAAATAAATGCTGAACAAGAGGGGTCCCAAGACAGAGCCCTGTGGGACTCCACTTGTGACTGGCTTAGAGGCTGACATAGCTCCAGCTATTCTGACTTTGTGGGTTCTGTCCTTTAGCCAGTTTGCAACCCATCCTGTGACAAACAGGTTTACATTTAAGCTGTTGAGCTTGTCTATGATGCCTGAGTGGGGTATCATGTTGAAGGCTTTTGCCAGATCCAGGTAGGCTGTATGAACTGCTTTGCCTTCATCGATGGCTCTAGTGACTGTTTCAAAAAAGTCCACCAGGTTTAAAAGACAGGATCTGCCTTTTACAAAGCCGAACTGGGTAGGGTCAATTGTCTGTAGGTCCCCAATGTCTTTGTTTATGAGTTCCATAATGATCCTTTCCATAGCTTTGCAGACCAGGCTGGTCAAGCTTATGGGGCGGTAGTTTCCAGGGTCTGTAGAGGTGCCACCTTTGTGGAGTGGGACCACTGTAGCTGTACACCAGTGTTCAGGGATGTATCCTGTAGCAAGGCTAAGATTAAACAGCATTCTTATTGTGTGGGTTTAGCTCCTCTAGGAGTTCATGTAGCACGCAACCCGGGACACCGTCAGGTCCCATGGATGCTGTATTTTTAGTTTTGCTGAGGGCAGCTCTCACTTGGACATCTGAGATTTCAGGGAGGTTGCATTCAGCTGAGATATTTATTTTGTCTTTTGGGGGAGAGGGAGGGGAGAAATTTGCACTGAACCTGTCTGCCAGTATGTTGGCAATATCTGTGGGTTCAGTGTATTTTTTGCCATTATGAACTAACTCTGCGCATATCTGAGGGTTTCCGCCCAGGTTTCTAAAATAACTGAAGAAGGCCTTGTGATTATCTTTAGTGTCCTTAGCGATTTTTCTCTTGAAGTTGGCCCTTGATGATTTTATTAGCGAACGTAGTTTTTTGCTAGTGCTGATCAGGGATGCCTTCCCTTTATGGGATTTTGCTCTGTCTTGCAGTAGCTTCCTTCTCTTGTTATAAAATTTGTTTATGGCTGGGGTCCACCAGATAGGATGCCTGCCTTTGGTGGAAAGGGTCTTGGTTTTATTTGGGATTGCATGATCCATGCATTCTTGGAGATGCCCGTAGAAAGCATTTGTGAAGGATTCAGCAGTGTGGGATGTGGTTTCCACTGGCCCAGGGGGCTTGAAGGTATCATTTCAGTCCTAAGGAGTGTAAAGTCGGCTTTTGAGAAGTTTCTCACTGTGGTCTTTTGTGCTGGGGGTGGAGGTGGGATATGAATATCTAGGGTTATTAGTTTATGGTCTGATCTCACTAGTGAGGGGTATACTTCTGGTGTTGAGCATTTTGTCCCCATGTTTGTGATGATCAGGTCAAGTATATTATTTCCCCTTGTTGGAGAGGTGACTAGTTGTTCCATCGCATTTGAGTTGATGAATTCCAGGAACCTTTGGGCTAGGGTGTTGGGGCTTGAGTAATGCATCCAGTCTATGTTTGGGTAGATGAAGTCTCCCAATATGATGGTATTTGGTGAGACATTCATATCCTCCAGTGTCCTCAGGAAGGCTGAATGGAGTTCCTGAGATTGCGAGGGTGGTCTGTAGCATGCTACAAGTTGTATAGCAGTTTTGCCTATGATTAGTTGCACATGGATGGTCTCCGATGCTTCGTGCATTGCCACTAACCTGGAGGTGTGGGTGTCTTTAATGAATATGGACACTCCCCCTCCTTTTGTGGTTCGGCCCAGGTTTTGGGGCCGAAATGCATGATACGAGGTATAACCTGGTAGGGCTGAGGTGCTCTCAGGAGCCTTGAACCAGGTTTCAGTTACTGCACAGACATCGATGCTCTCCATACTGAGGAGTGCTTCGAGAGCCTGAATCTTGAGATTTAGACTTCTGGTGTTGAGCAGCATTACCCTTAGTTTTTTCCTTTATTGTTTTCAAAGGTGGTGGGTTTGTCTTTTGAGCCTTGCGTAAAAAAGGCACTATGGGGGTGGCAAGAGCCTTAGCCAATATCCGGAAGCCCAGTGGTGACAGGTGCAAGCCGTCCCTTGTGAAGCAGTGTGGCTTGTCCAGCATGTCATACCAAGCAGACAGACATTGGATCCCCCTAGAATGACACCAGTAATTGAGCCAATTATTAAAGCTGATCATCTTGTCTTTGTATTGTGGCATCATTCTTGGTGAGGGCAAGATGCTGCTCAGGGTCAGGGTCATACCGGCCTGGGCTACATAATCAGAGAGCTCCTCTATGTCTCTTTTCATGTAGTCCAAGGAGGTACGTCTCAGGTCATTCATACCGGCATGCACAATGACGGAGTCATATTTGTACTTGCTTTGGAGTGACCTGAGTGCTTGTGTTATGTGGTGGATCCTAGCTCCCAACAGGCAGCTCATTGTTACCCTTTCTTTGTTCAGCCTGGTAAGTGGGACGTCAGTGTGTCTGACTATAGAGTCACCTATCACTAGTGTATCAGGCATGGTGTTTCACCTTAAGGGCTGTGATTGTTTGGCACACTGACTTTGTGTACTATGTGTTGCATGTGCAGAGTTTTGAGGTGGTGTTTTCTTGGATGTCTTCTTTGGGAGCCTCTGTTGTTTCAGTAAGTTTTTTATTAGAGCCTCCGAGTATGTCTTTGTGTTGTTATGTGTTTGGTTTGCAGTTGTGGTTGGTTTATGTGAGACTGGGTTTGTTGTGTGTGTGGTTACCTTCTCCTCCTGTCTGGTCTTGCTAGTCCTGTGTTGAGAGAGTTCAGCCTCCAGTTTGGCTATATAGTTGCATCTCTCACATGTGTTTCTGTTTGTTGGGAGGAGGAGAGGGTTGTCTGTGTACATGAGACAATTGTAACATTGTCTCAGGATTCCCAGATTAACCAGCTGAACTGGAGAGGACGTCAGTAATATACCACTTGACATGCCAGAATAGTATAAGGGTGTGATGTGTAACTGGGTCAGAGAGAGGACTTTGAAGGGAAGTGGGTATTAGCACAGGTTGTAGGTGGATGTAGTGCTTACGTTAGTTTAAGAGTATTTCACTTAAAAGAAAGGTTTTAGGAGCAAGTGCTAGGCTTATGTTAAAGCGAATAGACTGATTTGTTGAAAGTAGAGCTTTCTTAAGGGAAAAATTGAAGTGCAGACTTGGCGGAGCCAGGAATAGTTTAAGCCTATTTAACCAGCGTTGCGCTATGCAGACATTCCTGAGGTGTATTTCTAGATGAGTGACATCAGCAGGATTGCCAAAGGTGGTTATGTGAATTGTAAAGAGTGTGCATACTCTAAAAAGCTTTGTTATTTTCTCAGGCAGGCAGACAGACACACACACAGTTGGCCTGTCTTGGAATACAACTCCTACCTAACTAGTTTATTACACTATAGCAGTACGCAGTTACAGCATGTGCTACAGAGAACACAGGGTTACAGCAGTTTTAGAGGAGCATTTCTAGGTGGGTGACATCAGCAGGATTGCCAAAGGTGAGTATGTGAATTGTAAAGAGTGTGCATACTCTAAAAAGCATTGTTTATTTCTCAGGCAGACACACACACATGGCTTGTCTGGGATTAGAACACCTACCAAACTAGTTTATCACACTACATCATGTGCCATTGAGATTACTGGGTTACAGCAGTCCCAGAGATGTATTCATAGGTGGGTGACATCAGCAGGATTGCCAAAGAAGGGCATTTCAAATGTATTTCAAGTTGCACATGTCTGTTACCTGCGTGTACCCTCTGCTTACTGTCATGAAAACACATTTACACCCGCTTACAACTGTCTTATTCAGTCCTAATTGATAGTATCAACAAGGCTTGTAGGTCTTGAACCCTGGACCATGCACACTGAGGTCACTGGACATACCACTAAGCCATCTGGGTTGTATACATGTTGCATGGAGTTTATAATGCACATCTTACTACAGGTATTCCACACTACTGAAAACAAATGGGACAGTCACTTTGTATACATATGTACAGTACCCTTGAATGTACTGTACTCTGTGAAACACAAAGACAAGTCTACATCTGTACAACTGTCATAACTACATATATGTATATATATATATATATATATATATATATATATATATATATATATACACTTACGGGATGTGTACACACACACACACACACACACACACACACATATATATATATATATATATATATATATATATATATATCAACACACACACACACACACGTCTGAACACCCTTTGTGACACAGAAGGGTTCCAAAGGAACTGACATGTATACAAAACAGAAGCATCTCTTGTGTTATAACATTTAAATCTTAATCAGTTCACCAGAGAAGGGATGGTTGTTGTGTATGTGGAGTTTGGGGTGGAGAATGATGGCTAATGTAATCTCCCCGGGGATTGTGGAGTTTGGGTGGGGGAATGATAGGTATGGACTTACACCCCAGCTGCCACTTCTGTGTCACTGCTCGACAGTGGCACAGAAAAATAACATACCCAACTGTAGTCGTGCTTTTACCATTCCTAACTATTTAATACTTTGTAGACACCAGTCACCACAGATGGCTACCATGGTGTGCTAAAAGACATTACACATGTGTATGCCTGTCTACAGGGTAGTCACACACACAAACACGCACACACTTGCCAGTATTCTGCATACACATCTTGCCTATGTAAAGGTAACTAGTACAGTGATATGCAGTTGGAGTATGTACCACAGAACACATACAATTACACTTACTCTGATTCCCCTTCTGAGCTGGGTGGCATCACAGGACTGATTACTTGCAGTGGGGCGGGGGAAGAGAGAGGTTTAGCAGTTGACAAGGATAAAGGCCAGTGCAAAAGGAGGTATCTCTTTGGAATGCAGTGAAACCCACTGTCATGACAGGATGCAGACAGAAATACACACACACAACCACACTCAGCCATTTGCTGACACACACACACTCAGGTATTTGCTGAGGCACACACACACACTCAGCCATTTGCTGACACACACACACACACACACACACACACACACACACACACACACACACACACACACACACACTCAGCCATTTGTTGGCACACACACTCAGGCATTTGCTACCACACACAGTTGCCAGTGGTGGGTCAGAACTCCTGCCTATCTATAGATCATTGTTACAGTACTATGCAGTTATGAGACGCGCCACACAAATTACACATTCCAAGGCACTCAAAATGCCCTTTTAAGATTGAAGACAAAACACAGAGACTGACAGTCACGAAGTACATAGCTGTAAACCTGTGTGTTTAAAGTAGATGTCCATTACAACCTGTATGCACAAACAAGACACATCATCTGCAGGTAGTACATAGGTAGGCCTGAGAGGTATAGTTGTAGCACAACAGGAACCTGAACTGGAGTATGCTCATCTGTGGAATGGAGAACTGCTATCACTATACAGGGTTACAGTGGGCATGCTCATACACTTAGTAGCACAGGGCCGTTTGGGATGCACTATGACTGCAACTACACAAGGTTATACTGGGCATGCTCATACACTTAGTAACAAAGGGCTTGTTGGATGCACTGACTTGTTGGATGCACTGACTCAAATTAGACAAGGTGGCAGTGGGTACACTCATACACTTAGTAGCACAGGGCTGTTTGGGATGCCCTCCGATTCTAACCACAGAAGGCCACAGTGTGCATGCTCATACACTTACATGTACAGAACACGTTGTAATCGACTCCCTATTGTAAACACACAGGTTTACAGCTATGTACATCTTGCCTGTCAGTATATATGCACATCATACTGGTTTACTACCTGGCCAGTAAATGACATATCTGTGTCTGTGTTGTGTGATACACATGCATACATGTACATGAAGTACTGACATATATATGTTAAGTATACACAATCATGCATGTGTGGATGTGACAGACAATAGGTTAACTGGGACACACAGGTGGATGCTACCTACAGCATGTGTCACACACCTTACTGTCTTGAAAGGCATACATTGATAGCAGGTTGTGGACAGTGGCATTATACGTGGAACATGTGCAAGCATAATGTGTGAGCCACATTGTGTAATGGTATTAAGGTGCAGGTGTCAAGATGACCTCTCCCGGCTGTGTTAGTAGTTGTCATATTAGCAGGACTGCTACCCTAAGTATATCTCACATTGGTCATATACACAATTTCTGCTGCTGTCTGTCACCTTACATGAGGCATTTTCTACCAAGCACATTACTGTCACTCACAGTGATGTCATGGTATGAGTGGCAACTGCTAAACCAAAACAATTAGCCAATTTTCTGCTGTTATTATGAGGTTGACCAGTGTCTGTCATTCCGGGCTGTCATGACTGAACGACAAGCCTTTGACACAGCGCACATACATCCATGTTTCACATGTGGGTGGATAATACCTAGGTCGCATTTACCCATATAGATGCATTCCAAGGCAAATGTCCTACACACAGAAGTAACACCCTGACACCTACAAGACAAGTGCATTGGATGCTTATGCTAACCAGTGCTAGATGTGTGGCTTTAGTAATCCATTTGCTCAATGTAGAACCTACAATGGGGAATACTGACATCTGTGCAGTGAGGAACACCTGGCTGAAGGCTCTGTAGTGCACAATTGCACTACCACCAGATAACTCAGATCCAGACATGTGGGCCATAAAAGTGGTATGGACTATTCCAGGTTTTGGTGTCCACATATTCATAAAGGCTACTCACATGTAAAAGCCACTACTCTGACATAACTCATCACAGATGAGTCAGGTACAGGTGACAGTGGCAAACGCTGCATTTTAGGTTGTATCCTCATATATATCCACCATCTTGTCCCCAGACTACCAACACAAATCCATATGTGGTATGACATAGTATGGTAGACCACCAGATAACCTTCGATTGGTGGACTGTACCTAGGCCTACATCAACTATGCAAAGTACCCATGTACAGACACAGCTGCATAATGTGTTATGCAATGCAATAATACCACTGTTTGTAACCAGCTCAGTTGTACACATACCAGGGTCCCTTGGATGTTGTCAGCATTAACTCGGTCGACTGTTGCTGTACACCAGTAAACAACACTATCATGGTTGGATATGACCTAACTGTACCTGCCCTGGATATGTACATCCCACACTCATACAACATAAATGACATTACCATAGCTTTCGTTATCCTTCCTACATACAGGTGGCTACAGTCATTACACACATGCACATGGCAGATAGATATCAAACCTTATGTACTGTTAGCATGCTATGTTAACAGAGGTAATATTCCCTCTCTACTGGTCACCCATGACACTTATCATATCATACAACACCCCATGTGACATGTATGTCATTAGATATGTCCACTTAATGCAATGCCTACAAACATACCCAAATAACAGGATCATAGGACATACACAAGGCATGTATTGATAGACACAGGGAAATCCAGCTCTGCTCTGTATGTTCTGGAGTAGTCACAGGTGATATGTTCATGACATGTATAGCCATGTGTGGCCACAGCTCCTACATATATCCCATGTCAACAATTGCAAGCCATACATGCTGTGTGCTGTCTGGACATTAGCCTTAGTACCATAATAGCCAGTATGTGCTGGGGTGAGATGTTTACAAGCCACAGACCTCACGCATGCTTGAATGAGTGTACTGCCAAGCCTAACAGAGCACATTGCTGGCACTCTTCCAGTAAACCTGATGTGTTTGTGGCAAATATGATGTGCTCACTGTTGACCATTACAGTGCCTTTGCTTCACCATGGCACTGTCAAGTAACACTTTGTAGGAACATGACATGGAATAATGCTGTTTGTGTCATGCTGATATGTGCTGTTGTCATATATGTACACTTGGCTACTCGGAGAAGGTGGTTGTGTCCTACCAGTACATGAATACAACATCCATTATGGTGTAATGCTCGGCTATGTTTCACACATGGTGTGGGGGAGGTGTGGAATGTATCCTCTTGACCTGCTAGTGCACTTACTGATGTTGACCGCATATGTGTACATGTGTTGATGTTTGTGTAGATTCCATGTGTGTGCAGTGTCTGATGTTTGAAGGTGACTGTTGTCCTAGTACATCATGCTGTTGCAATACAGCCTCAGCATTGCCAACTGTATATGGTGATATGCTCTAAGTACAGTAAGCTGTACATGAGGTATGGGCAGGTGTTTGGACATGACTACTAAGTGGTGGGGCTACTTTGCAGATGAATGATTACTGAGGACAGCTCACTGGTGTGTTACAACCATTCCTACAATAACCTGTGTAACTGCTAATGTCAGGTTTTGTTAATTGAAGTGGAAGACAGACAATGTAGAATGCAGTAAGGGTGACACTGAAGGCAAACCTCTTGACACCTGTAACAGTAATACCTCCCCTGTGCATATATTGTGCATATATCAGCACAGTTGGCAAAGGAAAGAGTCAGTATGCTTTTTAGGGAATGTGATAGTGCTGTACTACTGTAATACCTATCATGAGATAGGCAGATGTTTGATACACAGTACTGGCAAGTGTGGGTGTGTGTGTGTCCATATATGTCATGTATGGTTGGGAATACATCCCACATGTTTTCACTCTCCTGAACACTGTTTTTGACATCAGTATAGAGTGAAGTGTAGAAAGAAATGCATAGGCAGGTGGTTGAACCTCACACATTTCAAGTGGCTGTATGTGTGTAACATAGGTGTATATCTTTGTGAATGCCACAGTGTGTGTGTGTGTGTGTGTGTGTGTGTGTGTGTGTGTGTGTGTGTGTGTGTATGTGTGTGTATGGCTGTCCATGTGTATGGCTGTCCGGTCCCTGGAGTGAGGTGGTATTTTACCATAGCCCCCTCCCCCCATCCACTCAATGCAATCTAGTATCCCTGTTGATATCAATCTTAGACGGGCATTCTAATCGCCTGTTAACATGTACACCCCTGGGGTGTGACCTGTTGTTACATAGCCTACTGATGAACCCCACTCCCCACATACACTCACTGTACTGTAGTATCCCTGTCGATGTCCTCAATCTTAGGCCATTCTGACTACCTGTACATGAGTAATCTCTGTGGTGCGTCTTGTAATTTCGTAGTACTATAATGATATGCACATAGGCAGGGGTTCTCATCCGAACACTGGCAACTGTATGTGTGTGTCAGAGTGTGTGTTACTGTGTCTGTGAATCCCTGAGTGTATGGGTGTGTCTGTGATTGCATGCTGTCATGGCAGTGAGTATTACTGCTTCCCAATGAGAAGCCACTATTTCCACTGACCTTTACCTATGTCATCTGCCATACCACTCTTTTACCTCCTCCCTGCTCCAGGTAATTATACCTGTGATGTCACCCACTATGGATGTGATGGCTCTGAACACAGTAGCTTACTACACAGCAATCATGCTCTTGGATCATTAGAACAATAAACATAATTGAAACATGGGAGATTATAACTGTGATGTGGAAGCCACAAAGTGCATGCAGATATTGTCATACACACCTGTGAGTAGTCAACATGTACATATGGGACACTAACCACAAACACCGACATCCTCCAGCACATGCAACTACACCTGAAAGAGAAAGGCAGAACATCAAGATTAACATGCTGTTAGTGTTGTTACACATGATACATACTGTCAAACGTACAAAATGCATTCTAAAACTGTAATACATGGTATGTCTGTTGCCTGTCAACACTTCTCAACAATATTAATCTACAGTTGTCTATCTAGTATATTCACCCTGTGCATCAGACCATATGAGCATGTCTCTGCACCGATGGTGTGGATAACAGGGATGCGGCACAGGCATCATCATATGCACAGGGTGATGATGTTTGCCAGAGACCTAGGCTGCACCATTGGATGACATCATGTGTGTGTGTTAGGGCCTGTGATATCATTGGGCGTGTGTGGATGTTATGCGTGTGTGTGTTGAGGTGCCCTACATTTGTTTCCAGTGTGTGTGTGTATGCATGCACACATGTCTGGCAAGTGGCTGGCCTACACAGGAGTATAATTGACAGCTGCAGACTGTACATGGCAGGTTTCACAGTTCATGGTGTCCGGCCATGGCCACGTGATATGCGCCTGCCAGGGGTTGCACGGGCACTACCAGGCAGAGGTTCAGATTGGGTACTGTCTGATGACACATGTCCACTGGAATCGTGTCCCTGTTGGTACCATCCAGGACCATGTGCACGTGGACTGTTGTGCCCTGGTGTGGACTGCACAACACCAGCTGCACTGCTGCTGCTACCGCCACTATGGGAGCGGGCATGTGCAGTAGCATGTTCACGTAGACCTTCAACAGGTGATGTAACTGACCTTCGTCCATGTACCTCACTCCTCACTCCCACCAGATGTTCCAGCACAGACATTCCATGCTCGAGGATTGACATGCCATGGTCAAGGACTCCCAGCATGTCACCCAATCGTCTATCCAAAACATCTGCAAGATGATGGTGAGCATTTGCAAGTGCCTGGAGGTTGTCAGTTAATGAACGGACAGCAGCCCTCTGAAGCCTCAGACCTTCTCTGTTGTGCAAATCAGCACATGCCTGTGCCTCCATTCCAGCCTGAAACATGCGTCTGGTGATTCCAGCTGATGTGATTTGTCTCACAGAAGCATGTTGGCCAGTGGTCCTCCTACAAGCAGTGCTGGGCACATGTCTGTGTGGGACATCACCAGTCAGTTGACTGGGATCATGATGTGCAGGCACACCTTCCATAGTCTCCATACTTCCCTGTTCCATGCTACCACCCGCCAACTGTCCTTCATCTATGGCCAGTGGTGATGGGGTATGTGTAGGCAGGGGAACTGTGTGCGAGGATGAGAGGGATACAGGTGGAATGGCAACCAGTGGCACAGATTCAGCCCCTGACAACCCTGCCTGTGCCTCAATCATACTATCATCATCACTGCTAGAGTCTGTGGGGACACTTAACATCAGGTGGACTGCAGGAGGGCAATGCACCTACATCAACACCTGTGAGGGGAAGACAAGAACTGTACATCACAAGTTATACCAGATAGACACACACAGACACACGCTACATGCAGGTGATATGGCAGATGGCATTCAGCTTAGACAATTATAGTGGTATTTCATACATCCCTGAGTTGCACACAACAGTATGCATGTGTTATAGCAGACAGCATGCACCTTACACAATTATAGTGATGGTTAGCATACATACCTGTATTGCACCATTTGTATTAGTAGCCTATGCCCCATACCTGCAACACAATGCATGCACTTTGCACCATTGCACCACAATGCCATGGTGTGTGCAACATACACCACATGCTAACAGACCATTGCTGACCTTTGTACACTTGCCACTGATGCTTTGTGTTGGCCACCGCCCCTATGTGTGAGGACATGAGCACAAGGGTATGTTGACTGAATACTATGTTTGCCTGAGCCCTAGCTTGCATATCTCCCCCAAAGCAGTGCATGTCTGTTCAACATTATTCCGCCTACCCCTGAGCTGAGTCTACAGACATTGTGCAAGTGGCTGTACACACGTTTGACATGGCTGTCCCTACTTTGCAATGGTGTCACAGACCAGCACAGGTTTACCGTACACCGGCCTGATATGTGGCAGATGACCTTGCCAGTCACATGTAGTATGACATGTCTTCTGCTGATGTGTTGAATGTGTTGAATGACATGCATACATATGCAACACAATGGTGTCCTTTCCAATCTACAGTACGGTAATGGTGTCCCAATGCAGGGACGTGTTATACTGACATGGGCCTTCAGCTGATGCAATGTTGTCTGTCCGCCCTACAAATATACAGTGACATACTGCACATTGAGCTGATGTGCATAGCCATTGCAGGGCATCATGTGGCTTCACAATTGCTATACAGTGTGAGTTACTGATACAGTTCATAGCCATGACTATGTTCACATACAATACATATCTAATGTAGAATGTGACCCACATCACTGAGGTGTATACACACTAAACCCTAATGTGGAATGTGTGATCACAGGTCACAGAAGGGTATACAGATGACACCCCTGCACATCTGCAACCATATTACTGATGCCTGGCAACTGTGCCCACACATGGCTAACTTAGCAGTACTGTATGTCCCACATGCCATCTGTGTACCTCACACACATGAGGAGCAGGCATGACAGTGATGTCTGACACCAGCAAGGTGAATGTACTGTATCTGTGTCCTGATGTGGTTTTATGTGTATGTTGTACAACACGTGTATGTATTTGGATACTGTATAGGTGAATGCTTTCATGTCGTGACACACTCAAGATGTTCAAGACATGTTATGTGGTGGTTTCATGTTATGCCTACACAAGCTGTGCACAGGCCTGTATGATGTTTAGTGTTTTACATCTGCAATATCACCATTATATAAAGGCCATAGTTGTATTGTGTTGAGGCAGTGTACAACAGGGTGTACACACATGTACATCACTTCTACTGTGTGTGTTGCTTCATGTCTCTGGCCATCCTCCATGGCCATGTGTACACATGTTCTGTCCAATGGTTGTGATGGCCATCTTATTTCACATGTCAGTGTTATCCCATATGACATACACCCATAGATGTTATATGCTCCACTGAGGACAGGGTTATGCAGACAAAGGGTAGTATGCATGGGATGTGAAACATCATGTTTTGCAGGATAGTTGAGCAGTATTGCAGTCAGCCCACTACATGTCATGGACATGTCAGATAGCACATGACATTGTGTGACATTCATAGCAAGGGTATAATCCACAAGGGTGTATCCTGTGGGCCTGTCATACTCCAGCTCCAACACAAGTGTGTGTACACATATGCTGTCTGTACAGTACTGTTTGTATTCCCAACATGTGTAATGATGATATGTAGTACCTGTCCCTACAGTGAAACACACCTCCACCATTGTATTCACAGTTGTCCACACATATGGCAATGACAGTTTGGAAGGTTTAGTGTAGGTGTTTCATATAGTCTTCAATTGTTTCACATGGGTAACCACTGTGAAGCATTGCAGGTCTGACCAGTGTCTATTAACAGGATCACCATACACTATGTGTACGTGTGCTATGGCAGATAGCATGCAATTAATATGATCTGTGCATTATCAAGTCTGGTAAATAATAACAATCTCACCTGACACAGGATGCTGTTGCTGCATAATGCCAGAGGTACCTAAACAGGAGTGTCACAGCAGTAAGATCATTATCCACACCTGTGTGATAGCTACAGGGTGCACTGTCCATGTTAGCACATAAGCCAGTACAATACACTATACTATGGAGTATGCACATCTGTGCATACATAGAGTAGCAGACTATAGTATGTGGCATGTGTGCATACATGCCTTGCATATGATGTTACATTACATATTGTACAGTAACACATGTAACTATGTGAAATATAGTTATGTTATTTGTGCAGTAATGACTTACCAGGCAACTCCAGGCTCAGTGGTTGAGAGACACCCACCTCCACAATATCAGCTAAAGCTTGTGGATGGAGGTCTGCAGGTGTCCCCAGGTTGGCCAGTAGCTCCTCGGTACATGTGAGTGGGGGCTGTGTGGGTGGCCCCAACTGTTGCACCTTGTTCCCTGGTGATTGCATTAGCACGCTGTTTTGCCCCTCTTATGAGGTCAGTGCAGTGTTGGCGCACCTGCTGATAGGTGCGATTGTGACTGCCAACATCATTTACCCTCCTGCAGAGTTCCTCCCACAGGGCATTTCGCTGCTGTGCATCATGTGGCACATGGCTGAAGAGTGTTGTATGGTTGTCGAGGCAGTATGGGACGAGGACCTCATCCTTCAAGTGGGTGTACGCTGGCAGCTTGCTACGTGGCATACCTGGAAGACATAATGATGGAGACAGGTCACAGTAACTCACAGAGAAGCACAGAAGTACAGCTGAACATACATGTGTATCACATTTATTAAGATTATAAATAAGTTTTTCCAAATCTACATGACACTAACACCACTGACATGTATAGGTCACACACATTTGACACTTACTGGTGATGTGATGTGATGTTATTGCCATATATGTGTGTGTCATGTGATGCCATTGCTCATACTCCATGTGGATATTGTCTTGACGTGGGCATGTCTGCTTCCCTGTACTTGTGTCTTTACCTATCAGCACATACCTGGATGTGTTCACATTAATGCAGTTGACCTTAATGCTGTGTATATGTCACATATATACTCATACATAGCCATTAGGGAAATGATCTGTGACCCTGCAAACTTGCAAGCATGTATGTGTTTTGCCATATACATCTACATGATACTGTACAGCTGTGTAGCATCCTGCCATGTATTGCCTTTGTTGCACAAGTGTAACACATGGGACAATAGCTAGCCTGATGGTATTTGCAGGGTTGGATATCAAATATAGCATATATGGCCATAGTGATCTAGTAGGCTATATGCCATGGGCCATTTATGAGCCTAGGCAGACAGGTTACCTAGCTGTAGGCAACAGACAGGCAAGTTTCAGTGGCCAGTTCAAGCAGTGCCACAGAATTGATCCACAGGGTTACTGATATATTCGGCATGCGGTCATCACACCATGTCACAGAGAGGGGTGATTTGCAGCTTCGCTGGACAGGGATGTATAATATGGCAAGAGTATGTTAAGTGTATGGGACAGAGATTTGTCAGGCATGTTGTGATCCTTGTACTAGAAAGGTGGATGTCCATGAAGTATGTGTTTATTTGGGATCAGGATGTGTTAAGTGTAGCAGCTCAAACACCTCTGGGTTGGACATGGCTTTATTCAGGGTAGGCTGCATGCTACATAGTGGAGCTAGGTATTGAGAAGGGTAGTGTAGGCCATCTATACATGGGCAATAACCCTTAAAGGTAATTTGTGATCTATTATGGGTCACATGAGTGTTGTGTATGGCTGAGCAATTATCTCTATATTCCTGGATGGCACCCTGTCATGATTAGGGGTGCCACATACGACTACCTGACTGGTGTGGTGAAGTAACTATCAAAGGAAAGACTACTGTCCAGCTGTATCCCATACACGCACAGTTGCCATTATGTTGACCACTGTCTAGGTGGTAGTTCATAGGTACAGGTTTTTTAATATAGGTGATGACAATGCAATACGTAGCTGTCAGAGTGTGGCCATACGTCACACACCACACATCTGACACACAAAAGCCCTTATGTATGTTGAACGCAGCACACATTGAGTCAACTATTGCTCCTAGTTCATAGTCATTTGCAAACATCAATAGGCTGATGCCTTCTGTGTTAGTCTGTGTGGTATAGATAACAAAGAGGGGGAGTACCAGGAATGAACCCTGTATTACTGTGGCTGGCACTGGTTTGATGTGCGTGTATTAGTCAGACACCTTCTTTAGTGTTGGTTCTGCCAGCAGTCCATTTGCTAACCTCTCTTGTGACATAGGAATATACACCTAGTTTACTGTGTGTAGCTGGAATACAGTATGGGTGATGGTGTCCTACGACCTTGCAAGGTCATGATATGCAGTGTGAATCAACCCTACTGTCAACTACATCTGTACTGAGTACATCAAATATGTTGATCACGGTTCATGGCCTTACAGACCAGACTCAACAGGGTAGTTGTGCACTATTTCCCATTATCAATGGTGTCTCCCCTTTTTTGGGGTATAATAACTGTTGCTGTGCACCATTTGGTGTGTACACAGTCTGACATGGAACTATGATTGGACATGTTGTATATGTGGATAGCTGATTGTTCTTACATTTGTGTAGGATACACCCTGGGATGTTGGCAGGTCCCGTGAAAGCTGTATGTATGGCTTTAGAGAGTACAGCTTGTACCTGCAAAGTTGTTATTACAGGGCCCCTGTAGTGTGCATGGATATATTACTAAGTGTATCTGTTGGGTGGGAGTGGGTTTAGGTTCTCCAAGACCCTATCTGGATGAACAGGTGCTATTTCTGTAGGTCCAGTACTTCCCATGCCATAGTGCTGTGCAGCATGGCAGGTTTTGTTGTTGCCATTATGATTAATGATACAGCTATAGAATACTCTGTGCTTGGCCTCATAATATGTGGCTGATTAGTTTCACAGTAGCTTTGTGTGGTTTTATATGGTGTATCTGCATCTTACTGAGGCTGACCAGGATCACCTACACTCATGTGTGTTCAATCTTGCAACAGTTACTAACTTCTGTGCCTTCTTGTTTGTGTTTGGTTGAATCTTGGTTCTGTTTCAATGGCACAATCACTGCACTTATGTGACTGCTTAAGGTTCATTTGTGTAGGATTCAGCATTTGCACATGCATTGTCCATCTGCATGGGTGCCATGACAGTCACCACTTTGCTCTTAGGAAACATAACATTGGCATTGGAGACTGACTATGTGTAGCATACTGTTAGCTCTGTTTGTGTGACTACTGTGATCCAGGTCATTGGGGTTGATGGAATCCAACATGCATTGAGCACAGGTGTTGGTACATGAGGAGTCTTCCCAGTTCATAATGGAATAGTTGAGAGTAGCCATTATTATGGTTTTCTGTCTCAGACCTAATCTTCCCCATTACAGCACATTATGACAGTTGGGAAATCCTCGGCATGGTGGGTGATCTGTTGCAAGGTGCAATTTGAATTCCACTTTGGCACAAAGGTAGTTGCTCAGCATAATGCATCTGAAGTTATGCAAGTGCAACTAGCATGGGGGTGTACATATCCTTCAGGAATATGGACACACCTGCGGCCCATGTGTTCCAGTAAATGAAAATGGGCAAGAGGTGAGGTATGTGTTATAACATGGTCATGCAGATGTACTCTCCAGAGCATTGAAACATGTCTCAGCCACTGCACAGATATGTTCTCCATGTTAGGGATTGACATATGTGTGTCCATATAGTGTTTCTGACATGTATCATTGTGTAGCAAGAGTTTATTGCTTGGCTATCCCTGTAACAGCAGTGGACCTTCACTTGAACTGTACATGATGAAGGCACTATAGGGGAAGCATGAGCCCCAGACAGTATCCAGATTCCCAGGGGGTGACAGGTGCAGGCCCTGTCTGGCAAAGCATCATGGTCTGTCAACCATGTTATCCCAGGCAGACTGATACTGGATACCCTTTGACTTGCACCACTACACTAGACAATTGTGGAATACAATCCTTTTGCCCCTGTACTGCAGTATCATTCCGGCCAATGGCAGAATGCTACCCAGGCCTTGGGACATACCTGCATGGGCTACAAGACCTGACAGTTCCTACATGTATTTCCATGCAGTCCAGGCTACTGCATCACAGGTCCTGCACAGCAAAATGGAATATGCCAGAGCCATGTGTATAGTTCAAAAGGTGGTTCTGAATGTATGGGTATGTATCTAATCATGGCAGACAGGCAGCTGACAGTATGTATGCCCTCATATAGGTTGGTGTGTAACATAGTGCTAGAGTTTGCATTCACAAATGAGTACTGTTGGGCATGTTTCCAGCCATGTGTTCGGAGGTGTGGCACAATTATGCAAACTATGTCATACAGTTTGTGTATTTCGGTGTCTGTCTCTTCCAGCTTGGGGGGTCACTTGTTTGGCCAGATACTTAGAAGTGTCTGTGAATGTGTGTGATTTCTGGTAGTGTGTGTGGGTGTCCTTACTGTGTTCTGGTTAGGGTATGTGTTGGTTGTGATGATGAGATGCATGTGTTAACCTACACCTCATGACTGTCCAGTCCAGTCATGGCTGTAGACTGGGCTGCCTTCCAGCTTACCCTTGTAGCTGCATCCCAAACAATGTGTGGGGTGTGGTGTTAGGTGGGTTTGGCAGTGTACATGGCATAGAGATTACATTCCCCCAGGATGGCCACATACACAAAGCTGACATTAGGAAACACCAGTAGCTGACTAGTGGACATGCCTGTATGAACATTCAGTACTACAAGTACCAAGTACTGTATTTATTTTACTTATTGCTTATGAAGATGTTTTGGACTGTGATGCTCACATGTAAACATTTGTGTTATGGACTTGACAACACTGGCTATTACGGAAATATTGTAGCTACCTTTAGCAGCAATCCTCTTCTGAGGAGCACATCACATCGTGTTAGTTGATTACAATGTTGCAAGTGTCTACAGGTCTGTTTCCTTCTCTGGGTATATACTCACATATCCACCAGGAACATGAGCTCTGTTGGGCACAGACACCCACTCTCCAAACAGAGTCATGTATCAGTAGACTCTGATGCCACTATCAACATGATCAGGATATAATCAGATGGTGTAAGCCATCATCTATGAAATGGCTATTACACATGGGCAGCTGTCTCCTACATCTTACACTCCTACTGCAGATGTTACACTGGAGTTAAAGATGATATGCAACCTTTTTCATTACCAGTACTGTGCACTACCTTACATACAGTATGTGCAAGTGGCTGTTAGGTTGGCAATGAGAGGATAGTCTACACAAACCTGGTAGTTCAACCAGTGTGTCTCTACCCTCAATATCCACTCTATGTAGGTGTGCACATAGCCATTTGGCCCAGCCCTGTAACAAGGGTGACTACACATTTGCATAACATGTACACATGCACAGCTGTTATTGCTTGCAAATGATACTAGAGAGGACCAGCCCTGTAACAAGGGTCACTACACATTTGCATAACATGTACACATGCACAGCTGAACATGTACACATGCACAGCTGTTATTGCTTGCAAATGATGCTATAGAGGTCCAGCCTTGTAACAAGGGTCACAACACATTTGCATAACATGTACACATGCACAGCTATTATTGCTTGCAACCGATACTAGAGAGGACAAAACCTGTAACAAGAGTCATTACACATTTGCATAACATGTACACATGCACAGCTGTTATTACTTGCAAATGATATACTAGAGGACAAACTGTAACAAGGGTCATAACATGTACACATGCACAGCTGTTATTGCTTGCAACCAATACTAGAGAGGACAAGCCCTGTAACAAGGGTCACTACACATTTTCATAACATGTACACATGCACAGCTGTTATTGCTTGCAAATTATACTAGAGAGGTCCAGCCCTGTAACAAGGGTCACTACACATTTCCATAACATGTACACATGCACAGCTGTTATTGCTTGCAAATGATACTAGAGAGGTCCAGCCCTGTAACAAGGGTCACTACACATTTGCATAACATGTACACATGCACAGCTGTTATTGCTTGCAAATGATACTAGAGAGGTGTATACTACATGTGTTATGTGCATGGATAGTTACCTAGATCTTCCATTTATCTTTGCTGTCATGCTGCTAAACTGTCAGATGAATACAAATTATATGTATCCTGTTATTGAGTATTGTAATTGCCAATAGACATAACTACTGTTTGCATAGCATAACAGAACTGCTGCATAGAATAGAATACAGATCTGCCTAAAATACTGTACATTACACAGTTATTGGCACAGTATCCCACAATGCACACCATATTTGCACAGTAAGCCCACCTTTGACATGTTCATCTTACTTATATACCCATATATATGTCAACTGTTATAATATATTGATATATACTATCCCCTGTTATAGCACATACTTGTTGGACCAATCCTGACACTGACAGTGGCTGGAAGCGAATTGGTGAGTTCCAAGCCCATATCATCCCTTGTGGTGTATGTTGAGTTTGCCTTGTGACCTACAGCAGTACACACATAGAATACTACAATCATTATTACTGCTCAACAATACATCACTACAAGATAGCTATTTCTACTATATGCATTGATTACACTGTAATTCTTACAGAACAGGTACAACATACACAGACATACTACATGTTATATATACCTTCTTAGTAATTGGAGGTGTTATTGACTAGTATAATACTCATTTCCAGTTCGTCTTTCAGTGTTTTGTACCATCCTACAGGTAGATACAGATGGTTTGAATGTGTGACAAGGCAACCTTTTATAGTTACAGATCAGTAACATGTGCTATCCCGATAACCAATTGGTGTTCCTAAGTAGCTAATTACATGCACATCAGCTGTTCTGCTACTGCCTTAGCCAATACCATGGCAACAGTGGAGTATAATTGAGTACTCCACTTGGGCATTGTCCCTTTGCCTTACTTGTGAGGAAGACAGCCTGGAAGTGTTGTTTGGAATCTGTTGCAACAGGTATATGGAGACAAACAGTAATATATTGTTTGTAATTCCTAGAGGATTTGGTCTAAATGTGAGTACTGCTGTTATATTTCTGAACATTGCTACTTGTGCAGGGTTTGTCTGTACCTAATACTTCTGCATATGTTTCAGTCTGGCCAGTTTGTTTGACCAGCTCAAGGCTGCATAGCTATACATATAATGTCAGGGAGTTTATAGTGTGCTTACCAGACATATTTAGTTTGGTGTTACTGTGTATCATACTGTGCAGATAATCAGTACTCAGTAACACTTCTTGGTGTACAAACCTTTCAACCCTCTGAAACGGGATTAATTCATATAAACCCTGTTACATCAGTAGCTGTTCAATTGTATAACAGCAACTTTTTCACATAGGGCTATGTTAGTGTGTCTGTGTCCAGGTATGTTAAGGTTTCAGCAGTAGTTGAATAATTGGTTATGGTATGACAGCATGTATTGAGTTAATTATTTTGGTTGTGGGGTAGATGTTGGTGGGTGTAAATAGCACATGCAGGTGTGTTGGAACCCCTTTTATACAATGTCTATATGTGTGTGGGTGTTCTTTCCTTATGTGAACACCTATCCCTTAGTGGACTAATACTTTGGTAATTGCAGGTTGATTCATTAAGGCACTATTAAATGCTTCCTGTATAGCATGCAGGTACTGTTAGTCCTTGAATCCTTTTGGCAATGCATCGGAATGTAATAAAGTTTTGCAAAATGAAAGCTGTCTGTGTATTTCTGTCATGAATATTTGCAGTCATTGCAGTTGTGTTGGTGACTGTGTCCATAGAACATATTTGTAATAGTGTACTGGCATATACTCTTGACATGTTATGTTCATATTGTTTGGGGGGGGGTGTGAATGCTATGGTCCATGTTATACTCAGATATGAACACTTTGGATGCTGTCTATACACGTATGTATGTGTATGTATATATTTATATATATATATATATATATATATATATATATATATATGTGTGTGTGTGTATATATATATATATATATATATATATATATATATATGTGTGTGTGTGTATATATATATATATATATATATATATATATATATGTGTGTGTGTATATATGTATATAGATAAATATATATTATTACATACGCTTATCTGTACCTCCATAGATGTGTAGATGTTTTTAACCTATCTATATATCTACATATATATGTAGATCTGTATATATCGACATGTCTCTATGTATCTCTCTCTCTCTCTATATATATATATATATATATATATATATATATATATATATATATATATATATCTATATATGAGCATACACCTTTCATTGGGTACATGGCAGGTTGTCCTATTTCAACGCATTCCTCCCTTTTGTGTTTTAACCTCTCTGCATACACAACTGGGATAGGTACATCCTGGGTAGCTTAGTGTTAGGTTAAGGTCGCAAACAGACACCAGCTGTACCACAGCTAGGAAGTTTAGTATAAAACAAGTAAGCGCTTTCAGGGATGTGCCCCTTCATCAGACAACTCACAAGAACAATTCATTCCTTATATAGTAGAAGCACATGCTATCAATTAAGTTTAAAGATACAATGTTGAATAGAAATGCTTAAAAATGACTCACTCTGATATATCTAAAATATGCATATATCTGGTTCAAAAATGTATAAGTGTTAAAACACATATTATGTATATAAGTCATAGTTAATAATAATAGATTAAAACTGCTAAAACCATATCACACTGTGCAAAAATTATATAAACATGAACTATAACGTACAACGTAAATATAAACATATATATATATATATATATATATATATATATATATATATATATATATAGAGAGAGAGAGAGAGAGAGAGCACTAATACCATATAAAATATAATGTGTATGAAAAGGCATATTGGAATATAGAAATATCTATGTAAGTATAAATATGTGTGCATGTATTTATACAAATGTATAAAAAGACAAAAATATATTTAAATGTACATGTACATATTTAGATAAGCATATATATATATATATATATATATATATATATATATATATATATATATATATATATATATATATATATATATACATACACACACACACACATAAGGAATGCATAACTTAGTGTGTCATAATGACAAAACTATAATTGCAATAAGTAAAATAAAATGAAACATTGAAATTCTAAAATCATAACAGTCAGTGCTTAAGTGGACGAGCTTTTAAGAACGGTTTCAAGGACAGCATATTGTTTAAACCTGGTGGTTTATCTGCATTAAACAACATAATCCATTTTTGTTCTGCATCCTCCATGTCATTTGACACATTTCCCCCTCTCAATCTCTCTGGCAGGACTTGTAGAACAAGGAACTTAAAATTGTGATCTGGTCCCTCGTTATTATTGTGCATGGCTATAGCACTAGTCTCTTTACAATTCTTGATGTCCCTGTAATGTTCCAATATTCTCTCTTTCAACCGCCTGTTAGTCTTACTTATGTAGAAACTAAAAGATACTGTGCAATAGGCAAGATACACTACATTAGATGTTGTACAATCAGCATATTGGCTGCTATTAAAACTGAAACCCTTAAATGGGTATACAAAGCTTCTACCACTATGAATATATTTACAGGCTGTGCAGTCTCTGAATATGTAGGTACCCAATCTGTCAGAGCTATTCTGGATGGTTGATGTGTCATTCCTATAGCAAAGGTAACTCTTTAATGTTCTATTACTCCTAAATGTAAAATTAGATTTAGGTCCAATAATACCTTGTAGATCACTAATTGTGGAAAGAATGCCTCAATTCTTGGTAATCACATTACAAACAGAATTAATATTGCTAGCAAATGTTAACGGCATCCGTAGGGTATCATCAGTAACCCCTTGGATATGGCTGGTCATATTGTTGTTAATGGTTTGAGTATTTGATTCATTGCTCCCTTCTTCATAGAAATAGGGTCTGCACCTTCCATTTCTATTACTCCAATCTTCATTAATACATTTATCTATATCGTGTGCATTATATCCCCTCTCTAGAAATTCCATCTTCAATAGTTGTAAAGCACTAGCTAGTTCACTGTCATTGTTAAACAATCTCATAGTCCTGTAGACTTGACCCTTAATGATATTCCGCTTGGTGTGGTTAGGATGCATACTTGTGCTATGCAGGTAGTTGTTTTTCCTAACAGGTTTCCTATATAGACTAGTTTTGATGTGAATTAAATCATCCTTCCTAACCTTAACATCCAAGAAATCAATCTCATGTACAGAATACCTAAGGAACGTAGTAGTATTGTTCAAATAAGCAAATAATTCATTTAGATCAGCCTCTGTACCATTCCATAACAAGAAAATATCATCCACAAATCTAGTGTACCAGCTGATATGCTTGCTCTATTTAACACTGGATAATACATGAGTTTGTTCCCATTGTACAAGGGAAAGGTTGGCGTAGCTATTGGCACAAGCTGTGCCCATAGCCACGCCAACTTTCTGTAAGTAATAGTTCTTATGAAAAATGAAAACATTGTTGGTCAAAATGATGTCCAACAATGCACAGATCAACTCACATTTATTCCTTGTGTGATTTGCATTATTAAGTAATTCCCTTACATTGTCTATGCCCCATTCATAGGGGATGACAGTGAAAAGTGATTCTACATCCGTTGTCACAAAGAAACAACTGCTATCACCATTAATGCCAGCCCATTTTAATCTAAGAGTTTCCAGGAATGTTTTAGAGTCTTTGAGCACACTGTCACAATCTTTCAGTAATGGGTGTAGATTTTTTTCAACAAAAATGGAAAGGGGCTCTGTCACCCATCCTTTGCTAGATACGATGGTATGTATTGGTGGTATATACAGACTTTTATGAATCTTAGGTAGCCTGTATACCTCAGGAATAGTAGGATTACTCAGTAAAATAGTCAAATAATGGCTCATTAATCATCCCTGTAATCAACAGATCAGAAATCAAAAAGGAAACCTAATCTGTAATGCCTTTCACAACAATGCACTAAACAGATTGATATGTTACATCATTATTCAACAGTTCAAACATTTGTTCAAGATACAGTCCCTTGTCTAGGACAAAAATCCCACCTCCCTTATCTGCAGGCAGTATCTCAATGGAGTTCATTAGTTTCAACTCTTTCAGGGCTTTGTATTCAGATTTGCTTAAATTATAAAAAGTCTCAGTACAAATACCAGCATTTAGTACCTCTCTAATCTGTTTGTCACATACTTCAATAAATGTGCCTATTATAGCATTACTGGGAGGAACATATAGGTTCATAGGTTCATAGGTTTATACTAGGCTATCTGCCCTAAGGCATTTATAAGCCTAGCCCAAATTTTTGTGGCTTACGCCACCCCCTATATGCAAACATACTGTGCCGATTAGTTTGTTGTGCCTCTGTCCAGCAGTGACACAGATATGATTCCCGGGGTAAACCTCCGATCTCCCATCCACAGGTCTAGATTTCTCTTGAACAGAGTCAGCGAGGTGCTCTGCCTCACATGGACCGGGATTTTATTCCACAGCATAGGGAGTCTCTGAGTGATAAATCTATCCCTCCAGCACGTCCTATTTATAGCCGTGCTAAGGTTTAAGTCGCTGCTCTAGTGGTTTTGGTGGATTTGGATTTTTGAGGTGGAGCATGTCCATTAATTCCGGGTTGGACATGGCCTTGTATGTCAGGCACATGTCACCTCTGAGCAGACAGTATGCGACTGAATAGAGCTGGAGTTTCTTCAATCTGGCAGCATATGACAGATTTTGGAGTCCCTTTATCCTTTTGGTGAGGAACTTTTGGGGTCTCTCCAATTGCTGCAGATGTCGGGTGAGATACATCCCGAATGGGGCGTGTACTCTATCATTGGTCTGATAAGTGAAGAGTACAGGGAACAATGACCTCACTAGATCTGGATGTGAATCCTTCATGATCAGGTGGGCAATGTAGAAGGTCTTTCTAACCACTTTAGCAATGTGAGTGTCAAAAGAAAGGCCACTGTCAACCTGGGTCCCCAGATCCCTGATAACCTCTTCTGTGCTTAGTGGATTGCCACCTATATGGTAGCTTGGGGTTACCTTGTTTTTCCGAAGGGTATGACTATACATTTTTGGCGTTTAACTTCAGGCCATGGCTCTGGCACCAGCTATCTGTTTCCGTGAGTCCTTCTGAAGGATATCCATGTCCGATGCACTTTCCACTATGGCCCAGTTTGCAGTCGTCTGCAAACTTTGTCAAAAGTCCTCCCATGTTGGCCTGTACTTCTGAGAAGTAGATGCCAAACAATAGGGGCCAAGGACCGAGCCCTGTGGGACACCACTTGTGACCGGCTTGGAGTCTGACACAGCCAGCAACTCTAACCCCTCGGGTTCTGTCCTTAAGCCAGTTTGCAACCCATCTTGTGACATATGGGTTTACATTTAAGCTGGTAAGTTTTTCTACAATACCCGGTGGGGGTATTGTGTCAAAAAACTTTGCAAGGTCAAGGTAGGCTGTATGGACTGCCTTTCCTCATCAATGGCCTTGGTGACTGTTTCAAGAAGTCGACCAAGTTCAAAAGGCATGATCTTCCCTTGACAAAGCCAAACTGGGTCGGGTCCAATGTCTGCAAGTCCCTATATCTTTGTTTATGAGCTCCATTATGATCCTCTCCATAGCTTTGCAGACTAGACTTGTTAAGCTTATGGGGTAATTACCAGGGTCCGTGAGAGCGCCCCCTTTGGAGTGGGACCACAGTTGCCGTGCGCACCCTTGGGCACGTATCCTGTGGTAAGGCTGAGATTAAACAGCTGCTTTATGTGCGGGTTTAATTCCTCATTTAGCTCGTGCACACACACGGGGACACCATCCGTCCCATTGATGCTGTGTTTTTAGCTTTAGAGAGAGCAGCTTTCACCTGCGCATTTGAGATGTCCGGGAGGCTACACTCGGCTGGGATAGTTATCTCTCCTTTAGGGGGAGAGGTATGCACTGAACCTGTCTGCCAGTATGTTGGCAATGTCTGTGGGTTCAGTGATTTTTGTATAATTTTGGACTAATTCTGAGCATATCTGGGAGTTTCCACCCAGGTTCCTAACATAGCTGAAAAAGGCCTTATGATTTTCCTTTGAATCCATGGCAATTTTTCTCTCAAAATTGGCCTTAGTTGATTTTATGAGTGCTCGTATTTTTTTACTAATAATGATCAGGGGTGACTTCCCTTTTATGGATTTTGTTCTATCATATGTACTAGGCTTCTTAAAAATACATTTGTTCGCTTGAGTGTTAGTACCAAACATAGTTCTTATAGTTAGACTGCGGCCAAGCAGATGCAAATCTCTTAGAACTTCAGGTAGATGTGCTTTCTTCGCTGGCACAAAGGTTAAGTCTTTATTTAACAACATAGTCTGAGTTTTAGTAAGTGTATGGGAGGAGATATTGAAAATAAAACTTGCCTGAATCTCTTCCTGTTGTGCCCTTCCAGACTCATCTGTATTTGCTGTTGCCGATTCCTTGAACATCCCCTGATGGGCAGTAAAAAATGATTCACTTCGTTTGTTGAACTGGACCCTGCTGATGTCGTCGTTCCATTGCTGGAAGCTTGCAGGTGCCTGCCATCTTTAGGTCTAACAACTGGTATGTCTTCTCCATTTGGAGTTGGCTTACTCACACCCATTAAATCTGTTGGTGATTGTACAGAGTCATTTGTTGCGCCTGTACAATTAATAGCCATGTTACTGCTTTTCATGTACATCGCACATGATGTAGAGGGCGTGTTAGATGGCTGCTCATTCAAACTAACACTTCCCTGCCTCGCTGTTGCGATGCAAAATGACGTGTATTATTCATAGGGCGGTGTTCTCTAGCCCAAGAGAACACACTCCCCATTTGAAAATCATTGAAATCCCTATTTAATTTATGTGTCTTGACATTCAATAGCCTTTTCTCATAATTCAGAATGTTGTCATGTAAGGTTTCAAGTTTAACACCAACCTATTCAGAGGGGTAGGAATGAAATATTTTATCATATAGAACATTAATCTCCTTAGCCAGTTCATCTTGTGGCCGAAAAAAATCTATCAGATGTAAATACCTTGCACTGCATTCTAGATTGATAATTTGCCACTGCCTGAGTAATTCAGGATAGACCTGTCCATATGTGCATTCCTTATATGCATTCCTTATGTGTATATATATATATATATATATATATATATATATATATATATATATATATATATATATTGTTTATCTACATATGTACACGTACATTTAAATATATTTTTGTCTTTTTTATACATTTGTATACATACATGCACACATATTTATACTTACATAGATATTTCTATATTCCAATATGCCTTTTCATACACATACACATTATATTTTATATGGTGTTAGTGCACTATATATATATATATATATATATATATATATATATATATATATATATATATATAAAAAAAATATATATATATACGTTTATATGTACGTTGTACATTATAGTTCATGTTTATTGAATTTTTGCACAGTGTGACATGGTTTTAGCAGCTTTAATATATTATTATTATTAACTATGACTTATATACATAATATGTGTTTTAACACTTATGAAGTTTTGAACCAGATATATGCATATTTTAGATATATTAGAGTGAGTAATTTTTAAGCATTTGTATTCAACATTGTATCTTTAAGACTTAATTGATAGCATGTGCTTCTACTATGTAAGGAATGAATTGTTCTTGTGTGTTGTCTGATGAAAGGGCACATTCCTGAACGTGCTTACCTGTTTTATAATAAACTTCCTAGCTGTGGTACAGTTGATGTCTGTTTGCTACTTTAACTATATTTATTTTACACCAGCTGTTTTATTAGTTGGCAGAGGATTTTTGTGTTTAGTGTTAGGTTACTCCGAGGATGGAGTACATGGTTACGAGTTCTAATCCTGGAAGGTGTTATTATTTTACCTCTCAGAGTAGGCATTGGTAGGAAAAGTGTGAATAACGCACATTTACGTGGTTGTAAGCAGGTTTGCCCATGGTCTGCGTGACATTAAGCAAAGGTTAAACCTGTGAAGCCCTTCTCCATTTACTGTTTCAGTGCCGCTTACCGTCGCTCAAACCTGTGGAAACCTGCTTAAGAGTGCTTTAATACACCTGCATCCAACAGCCCTTATTCTGGCCCTCAAAATAACTTTACAGCCCTTGAACCCTGGACCATGAACACCACAGTCACTAATTTTATCACTAAGGCATCTGAGATATGTACAAATGTTTTGGTGTTTAGAATATACATTTTACTACAGGCATTCTTCACTACTGTAAACAAATGTGACAGTCAGTTGGTGTACATATGTCTGATACATGTTAATGTTCATATGTTTGTGAAATTAGGTTTTGCAATGTGACATGACAGGGTGTATTATGAATGAGAAAGGTTCTTGTTTTGTGTCCTTTTATATTGTCCCCATACTCCATGTATACCCCTCCAGTTCACTTATTGGGCATCCGACCCAGGCCCTCCTTGATGCATGATTTCATTACCCATCATTCCTCCCCCACCCCAATCTTCACATACACAACAACCATCCCTTCTATGGTGAATTAGGCTAATATTAACAGTTATAATACCAGAGCTGCATGTGTTTTGTGTACACTCCAATTCCTTTGGAGTGCTTCTGTGTCACGAAGTGCGTTCATAGATATTTATATATATGACTATTGATGTAACTGTGTAATATATATATATATATATATATATATATATATATATATATATATATATATATATATATATATAATATCATATTAATTTTTAACAGTAATACATATGTAGACTGGAATGTGTTGGTTCACAAACTACAGTACATTGCAATGTACTGTACATATGTACACAAAGTGACTGTCCCATTTGTGATCATTACAGTGGAATGCATATGGTATAAGGTGCAGTCTCAAGAGTGTGTGTGAAACATGTATACACCTCAGATGGCTTAGTGGTAAGTCCCATGACTATAGTGTGCATGGTCCAGGGTTCAACACCTGGGATGCTTTACAAATGATTTTTATTTCAGAATAAGGCTCATTTAAGCAGTTGTAAGCATGTTTAAATGTGTTTGTGTGACATTATAGCAGTGGTTAAAAACAGTTAAACAAACTTTGTAATGTATAACCTGTGCGCGCAAACATGGCCACATTCGCTAACTACTCAGGATATATACAAGTCAGTGAAGTAACATCTCACTATGTGCTTACATAACATTACATTCTCTATTGACTGTACTCTCCAGCACACATGGGTTTATATGGGTATTTAGAATGTTTATTATTAAGACGATTACTACCTGTATATGCAAGCTGTGGTTAAGGTATACTTTTGAACATGATAAACATCCCTGCCTTTATCGGAATTGGGATCTCGAATGCACAGTTACTATGCAGATGCTGTAACGATTACACTGTTGATATGAACGTTGCTTCTGCCTATTTTTTATTTAGATGATTTCTATGTGTAAGCTAGGCTAAGCAAAGGGAGGAGGCCCCCAAACCCACTGAGCTTCACTTACTCTTGAAATAACAACATATAACAAATGTACTGTGAGACAATACATTACATTCCTAACTACATTTGACATAGGCCCTCACTGACACACTTCAAGGGAAACCTTGTTGTGTGAATAGGTAATAGAATATACACCCCTGGGATCATGTGTCCCAGAAGCATACAGCCAGGGGGTGGGGGGGCCTGTCCAGTCTGATAGCTGCGAGACCTGTTGGGGAAATTGAATGGTGTTTAATTGTCACATTAACATGCCCTCTTCAGATCACTAAGTGCCCCTATCACCCTCCACAACCCCAGTCTTCAACAGCTTCCAGCAAATCTGCCTGGAATTGCTTCATTGGCTATGCTTGACAGAGGCTCAGTTACTTCATCAATGGTGCGGAGAAAGCCAACACACTGTAGCTATGCTTCTAATTGCCCTTGGGCAGATAGGTAGTAGGCTATCTTTGAACCTCTAAAGTGCAGGCCATCACAGCCATAATATGCGAATAAACAGACCTTCAGATCACAATATACAGTGAGAAATCACCATGTAGTCAGGAAACAGTTAAGTACAGCAAGAACATACAGAACACTGATACTTAGTCACTCCAAAAGCCTATCTTGGAAGCAAGAAGACTTGTATAAGTTTAAGGCTTTCTATTGCTTACCAGTAGGTTATCTACAGGAGAGATGGAAAACAAGCACAGATGGGGAATATGCATGCAACAATACCATACCGGCCTATGTGTCAGCCTTAGGCTTTGGAATACTGGCCAAGGCTATTGGCGCCCCCATGGTGCCTTATTTAGGAGAGTCTCGAAGGTGGATGCCAGCTCCGTAAACTGCACAATAGCAGAATCAATGAGGGTTATGCTACTCAACACCAGGGGTTGTGATCACAACATGAATGCAGTCACAGCACTCCTCAGGATGGACAACATCAACATCTGTGCAGTAACTGAGATCTGCCTTAAGGCTCTTGAGAGCACACCAGCACTACCAGACTACAACCCATACCACACATTTCAGTCACAGAACATGGACTGACACAGACATGGAGGGGGTGTATCCATATTCATCAGGGATACCTACACCTCCAGGTTAGTGGGGCAGCATGATACCTCTGAGATCATCCATGTGCAGCTAACATCAGCCACAACTGCAGTGTAAACTGTGGCTTGCTACAGATCACCCTCCATGACCCAGGACCACCACTCCACCTACCTGGAGACAGTGGAGAACATGACAGTCCTAATGCACACCCTGGCATTGGTTGAATTCAACTACCATACCATTAACTGGGAAACTTACTCCAGAACTCACTTCCAGGCCCAGCGCTTTCTGGAATTTATCACTTCATATGCCCTGTATCAGGTGGTAACCTCCCTAACAAGGGGTGGAAACATACTAGAAGTGGTCATCACCAACATGGGCAACAGGTGCACCACAGCGGAGGTTAACCAGTCACTGGTTAGATATGACCATGAACTATTCACTGTTTCCACTCCCAAGCATCTCCCCCACCCACGGATACAACATTGTATACCTTTCCTACAGTTAAATTTACACTACTAGTGACGGGTGGGGGGTTTCACAGCCCCCACACTAAGTGGAAACACTGCTCAAGATACAGACAGATTTACAAATGCAGTCTATAAGCCCCTACACAGATGTATGGATCATGCCATCACTGGTAAACCAAGACTCACTCCTCCTAGACAAGGACACCAGTCTGGTGGACCTCTGCAATAAACAGGCTATACTACAGAAGTAGGACAGTGTTCCAGACAAAAGTGACCACTGTTAGTATGATACGTAGGTCCCTCATGACATCATCCAAGGTTAACATCTGCAGGAGAATACGCAATGATTCAAAAGATAACCACAAAGCCTTCTTTGGCTATGACAAAGATTAAGTGATGACACACAGATTTGCACTGTGCCGGTGAAATATAGCAAAAAATATGCTGACCCTACTGATATTGCCAACATCCTTGCAGATACATTCAATGCATACTTCACTCCCTAAAGAGCCCACAACACTACATGAAAGGTACAGTATCCCACACATCAGAGACACACAGGTGGAAATGGCCCTCTCTAACAGCAGAACACAGTGTCAGTGGAGGCAGATGTCCCAGACTGCATCTTGCAAACTGTACAAGACAACCTGACCCCCCCCCACCTAATTAAGCTTTCCATCCTCAGCCACTCCACAGGCTACATGCCCATACAATGGTGTGTGGCAACGGTTATTCCACTCCATCAAGGTGGAATCACAAATAACCATGGTAACTACCACCCCATAAGCCTGACTATTCTGGTCTGCAATGGTATGGATTGCATCCTCATGACACTCATTAACAAAGACATTGGTAATCTCCGAACACGTAACCCAACCCAGGTCAGCTTGGTTGAGTGTAGTTCATGGCTACTGAACCTGTTTGACGTCTTACATACAGTCACCAAGATGTTTGATGATGGGGGAGGTGGTTCACACTTACTACCTGGACCTCACCAAGGCTTTTGACACCATGCCACACTCAGGCATTATTGATAAACACATCAGCCTGCACATAGACCCATACATCACAGGTTGGGTTACCAACGGTCTTACACACAGAACCCACATGGTACGACTAGCGGTCTCCAGGTCCAACTCTTGACCAGTCATGACTGGTGTCCCACAGGACTCAGTCCAGGGAGCCCTACTGTTTGACATATACTTCTCAGGCAAACACAGGTGGACTACTGCAGACCATGTTTGGCAATGACGGCAAACTGGGAGCCATGATTGATAGTCCAGCTGACACAGACATTCCTCAAGGGGCCTCACAGAGACTGTCACAGACTGTCAACATCACAGCCTCCAGCCAAGTGCCAATAACTGCATGGTCATTCCACTGTGGAATATTAAGCACCCACATATTAACACATAAGTGGCAGCCACTTTAATACAGACAAGGTAATGAGGTATCTGGGGACTAAGGTAGATAGTGATCCCCCCTTTGACAATCATATCTCCACAGTAGTTAGGACATAGGCCATCTGATTACTAAAGGATTCCCATCTAGACATACTGGGGTTATAGTGCCCCTTTACTCATCACTTATCAGTCCCATCATAGGGTATAATAACCCATTTGGGATGTACCTCAGAGGACACTTCCAACAGCTGGGAGGTCCATGAATGTACTTCGCCAAGGGGAATACTGGCTTCCAACATATGGCCTATGCAGTCAGACTGAATAAACTCCAGCTTTACTCAGTAGCATCTCATTTACCCAGAGATGATCTCTACTGGCCAACACAGCCATGTTGAACTCAGGCTTAATGGATATGCTCCACCTATGGGAATACATGTTGCAGTGAGCCACACACTGTAGTGAGCTGAACCTTGCCACAACAATAACTGGAAGATGCTGGAGGGACAGCTTCCTGTCACAGACACTCCCCATACTTTGGAACAGCATCCCTAACTACATTATACAGAGCCCCTCAATAACACTCTGCAAGAGAAACATTGAAGAGTGGATGGGGAACAGTAGATGCACCCCAGGGATCCAGCCATTGGCTCTACTCCATAGAGGGACAGTTAATGAATCAATGGGGTGGCAAAAGCTGACACATTTTGGCTGGGCTTATGAATGGCCTCTGGCAGTTGGCCAAGTACCTACCTATGAATCTATACATACAGTATCAGCACATGCTGATAGCTTAATTTACTGTTCAGGTATTGACTTACCTTGTGCCAATGGCAGTTGTGTGTGCAATAGTTGAGGGCTGCCTATGTTGGATGCACACAGTAGACTGCCTATACATGACAATTTACAGGAAGTCTTGTGTGTGCGCCATCCATTTTTACTGTGTGTGCAGGTGGAGAAAGGTGTCAGTCCCTAGGTGCCTACACTGTCAGTGTGTGTGCTATACATTCCCTCCTTGCCAAGGCATGGGCATACTGGGCATGCCTCCATCTGCCTACTGGGGCTGGCTCAGGGTGTTCGTGGTCTGAGTACCTCTGTGCCTGTGGGGCCCTTGGCAATAGTGGTGGGCTGTGAGGGCCTTCACCATTCTGTCCCTGCTGCAGCTGTTTCCGCAGGACCATATTGTGTAGCATGGCACATACTATGAAGATGTGGGCACATTTGCCTGGAGAGTACTGCAAGGCTCCACCAGATATGTCCAAGCAATGGAACCATGATTTCAGCATCCCAAACACACGCTCTGTGATGATTCTGGTTTGTGCGTGTGCCTCATTATGGCATTCCTGTATGGGTGTGTGTGCATTTCTGATGGGAGTCATCATCCACGGTTCCCAGTGCATAGCCAGCATCCTCCACCAGATGGCCATTTGGGATGTCCCCCCTGAAAAATAACTGATACAGCTGTGAGGCATGCCAGATGTGGGAGTTGTGATAGCTTCCAGGGCTGCCAGCACACACATCCATGATAATGATCTGGGCATTGCACACGACCTGGCAGTTGATGGAGGGGTATCCCTTGCAGTTTATGTTGTGCCTACCCTGCTCACCAGGTGTTGACTTGATGTGTATGTGCATGCAGTCTATTGCACCCAGTACCTCTGGGTATTCTGCTACATGGTGGAAGAGACGCATATTGCTGGTCAGCTCCTCCTTTGTTCGGGGGAAGTATATGTGCTCATTGGCATGTGGTAACATGGCATCCAGGAACTGGTGTAGTACCCTGGACGCTGATGCCTGTGAGATCCCCATGATATCCCCAGTTGGTCTTTGAAAGGTACCTGTAGCTAGTATTCTAAGGCTTACACATACCTTCATATCCACTGGGATGGGTTCCCCTCTGTTTGTTCTGGCTCTGAGGCGTGGCTGGCACATCTCCACAAGTTGCTGTAGGATGTCCCTGTCTACCCTGTAATGCTCTACTATCTCCAGATCATGTAGCCCCTGGAAGTTTACCCTGGGTCTGAACACTCTCCTGCTCCTCTGGTGCCTGAGGTGGTCGTGTGCATAATCCTCCACACCACCTTCAGTCTCAAACACATGCTGATGGATCAAAGCTATGGCAGCCCCTAACGTGTACATACTAAAAGTTCCCCATCTGTATACACCACTGGTGCAGAGTGTATGGGAATACACAAATGTGTGTGAGGTGCTTTCACACTTTATAGTATTGTGCTATGGATGCTGCTAATGTCAGTGGGTGTGTATGAGCTATTCCAGCTGCAGCGTGTCTTAATTATGGATTTTGCAATGAGTACTGTGAGTGTGGGGCCTTTACTGTGGATATCTGCTTGCCTGCCTTGATTAATCTGTTGCCCTTTAATTCACTTTTAAACCTGGATCCCCTCCCATTATCAGGCATGCATCCACCTGCTGTCTTTCTTGTTTTGTACTTTCCCTACCCAGTCATGGCAAAATGTGTCTTGTAGCTGATATACTGCAAATTGGCTTTGTTATGCTTTGACACTTTACTGTTTTCTTTGCAGTACAGCCTCTCCCCTTTTCTGTTCTGCAGATAGCTGCTTGCAGCCTTTGTTAGCTGTTGTCAATGGCCCACTGTAGGCTCCTTGGTGTTAATTAGTCATTTGTACCCCAATTTCACTGCTGCTGCATTTCCTTATTTCTTTCCTATATCCTTCCTGTTTCAGCTGCAGTGCCCATTTACCGGGTTTATGCGTGTTTTCATCTCTGTTCGCATGCATACTCGGTTACCTTGTGTACTCTCAGCTAAGCATAGCTATGGCCAGTTCAACACACCCCTATCCCACAGCTTTGCCTATCTAGGGGCAAACCAGTTTAGCAATCCTCCAATGTGCTTACAGCAATGGAGACACACCCCTCTCTTGATGTCATCTTTATCTCAAGGGCACACCTCGGTGTTATAATGCTATGCTGTGAGGTGCATCCTTACACCAGCGGGGAATCTGTGATTCACTATTACTCCTCTCATTTGCATGGCATTGACTACTAATTCCTAGCTACTGCGCATAACACTGTCACAGCCCCTTAGCAACCCTTGCGCCATAGTATGGTGTAGCATGCCTGTCATTGACTATTATGGGGTTGCAGTTTTATTTTATGTTATTATATTTTTTTTGCGATCCCCTTTGCGCACCACTGCCATGCACTTCCACGTTGCAGTAGTGCGACTATATATATTAAATGTTAATTTTATATTTTGTACATGTTTTTTTTTTGCCAGTGGCTGTGTATTTAGCCATTGGCATATATTAACAATATAATATATGTGTTTGGTCGTCTGTCATGGCTCCGATTTTATGTTTGCAAAAATGTAAACCGTTTTCTACGGTTTACATTTCTGTATGCTTACACTACGCCTGCACCACTTCCTGGATTGCTACATACCTTAATTTGCATGCTACACTGCTGCACATGGGGTAATTAGCATACAGGGCCCGGGAGTTGTGCAGGCGTAGCGTGCGCAGGTAGTGCATGTGGGAGCAGCTCATACTTGGATCGCTTGGTGGCCATATTTGTTGTTAGAATGCCGACGCTATGCCTGCACCTGGCACAAGCTTCATGAATCCCGGGGAGAGTCTTCCTCAGTGCACACTTCATTCTTTTTCTGGAGCAGAACATGGACAGCATTGCAGGTTCACTTTGCTTTTCCTCAAGGGTAGAGCTTTTAAGATTGTTCAGACCACCATGCATAATGATAAATTTGAACCCCACTGTTATACTAACTTCTAGGTCCTGGTTTTTATGAATCATTGAGTTAATTTCTAATGAAAGATGAAAAAAAATGAAACATCAGGTTTCTCAGGATGCTTTGTCATACCCGGAGGGACAGTTTGTTGTAGAACTGGTGCTGTCATTTGGTAACTTATTTCTTCATGTGTATCTGTGCCTGTGATGTTAGAATTAATTGCTGGAGATCTTGACAGAGGCTTTTTAGACCATATTGATGGACAGTTTGACAAGCCATTTGTGTAATTATTTTCAGTGATTCAGTGTTTTATTGCTCATAATTGCCAGCTACTGTGGAGAATTTAGTTTCTAAATCAAGTAAATTAAAGCTTCTCTCTCTCTCAGGTTGTTTTAATGCAGTCAAAAAATTATTCTTTATATGAGAACATCAGACTTCTTATAATTGCCTCAAAAAAATGCAAATGCAGGTCACCTTATGTGGTTCCTTGTATACACAGACATGCAGTATAAAGGCACATGACAATACAAATAAGAGTGGCAGGAGGTCATTCTACACCTCACCAACACATCTTGAAATAATAATGTGAGTTAACCTTAGTGGTCTGGGCATATCACTTCAAAGGATTTCCATATAGTGATGATAACACAAAAGCTCTTTCCTTGTGCTCCTAAATCATAAATACTTATTACTAGGACCTGCTTTGGGATAAGATAATATAGCTACCAGCTTGCTGTCCTATCCTGGAGGGAGTGTATAAAACCTAACAGTCCTGGATGACATCAAGTACTGAACAAGAAAAAGTACCACTGTAAGCTGGTGGAGGTTGCAGTTCTCAGACATGTCCTGTGACAATAATGCAGAGGTAAGCTTCAATACACATCACATGACAAAAGTGACTGGAACTGATCACCACAGAATTGATGGGCTGTGACAAACCGATCTATCTCACTGGCACCTGATAACTTTTCCATTCTACAGTGACAGATTCAGAAGCTGCCACTACATGAATAACTTTGGAGGCATTCCTGGTGTAGAGAATTACTAACTGGAAAGAAGTAAGCATGTTCACAGTTGTGATGCTAGCTGCATCTTCAGAGGTCACTAAACATTAAGGATTTTTAGTGAAAAAATATCTTCTCTAAGCTCTTCATTTCCCAAGCTTAACCATATCCTGCTGTTTAGTCCTTCAAAAGATAAAATTATTCAAATATTCACTAACATTCATTTCAAAGGTTAGAAACCTTTATAAATATTATAGAAATTTAACTGCATTCCCCAATATCATGTCAGACTAGACCATTTCTGACTTTTTTAGGTAAATGGATGGTATTCATAGGTGATTGTTTTCCTTTGTAGTGACCACAACTGTTTGGATATGTCTAGTGGTTTACTTTACCAACAACAAGAACTATTTCTGGCTACTTTGTAGCTTATAATACTTGGACCACTCAGTATTATTTTACACAGTCTTTGTAGTAGACTTATATAACCTGATGTAAAAAAAAATACAATGGATTCTGATCAGTTATTCAGTGTGGACTACACACGCACACACACACACACACACACACACACACACACACAC